>NC_069503.1:355409988-355507488 GCF_027579735.1 Bombina bombina | reverse complement strand
CTTCTCTCACTTTGTCATACTTTATTTTAATCATAATATATGGCATATTGCTTAAAGGCAAAAATCTCCATACTTAAAGTGAAGGTAAAGTTTTCCGTTTTTGTAAGCTGTATTAGGTTACCCATCTACTATATAGTAAGATCACTATTTTTCTTTTTAAATATTAGTATATATATGATTGTATAACAAACATTTTTTATCTATGTTCTCGGCCGGTCTTCGCTCCTCCCTCCATGTTTTTCCAGGTTTTTGACTGTATTACGTACAGAGCGGTCCCACCCGCTCTACACGTACTGGAAAAGCGCGTTCCCGATAGCCAGACAAGTTGCGCATGCGCACACCTCGCCGTACATTCTAATTGCGCCTGCGTGACTCAAATTATTTGTTACCTAAAGCGCAGGCGTCAAGATTTCACAAGATTTCCACTTATAAGGAGAAATTGCGCATGCGCTAATCTTGAACGAGCACGGCTTGGAAGGGAGAGCAAGTTATGCCAATGCATGCGCAGAATGGCAAGCAAGTTTGTGACGTCAAATGACGGCTGCCTAACGGCCAGACGTACTATTGGCTAATTTAAGAACGTGGCCGGACTGCCAAAAAAAAAAAAAAAAGAAAACGGGCTGTTTATCTAACGCTTCAAATTGGACAGAAAAAAGGTGATAACTCTGTAAATATTTAGAAATAACTAAAGTGATGACTTAAAGTACCCTTTATTTTATAGCTATTTACATTTAAAATTATCGAACCTTGCAAACTTTACCTTCACTTTAAGTTATATCTTCCCACCTTGACTACTCTTCATTTGCTTGTCTCCCTACATTCAATCTATATTGCACATTTTTCACTTGCCTCTTCTTCATTCATCTTTATCTGTAGCTTCTCTGTGTCTATTTCTATATCGGTCACCATAGATATCAGAATGATAACTATTTTTAAAAAAAGCAGAGCTGATGTTTTCACACCAAGTTGTTTTCTTTATTGCATTTGAATCTCCCGAGTAATAGTGTGAAAAAGTATTGTAATGATGTGTATTTATGACACTCTCTTCTAGAATTTATAATTATAAAGACGCAGTTGCCAAGAAAAAACTGGCTTTAGAATCTGTCTGCAAACTCATTTGTTATATGAAACACAAATAGTGAACTAAAATGCATTCTGGTACTAGGGACTGACAGATTCAATTAAGCCATTTTATTTTGGAAATAGTATGCACGATGACATCCCTGATGATAAAATGTATAGTTTAATTCTACTGGGCACTGTAACATTATAGTATGACAGTTTAAATCAAGAGAAGAAGTAAAGTAGAAATGCTCATTTCACACAATAGCTATGGAACTTTTGTGACATATGAACAGTTTTAACACACAGATTCCTAATTTATCATGTTCCTCAAATGATGGATTTTTTTGGATTTAAATATATGATTTATTCTGCTAGTTTTGTATTTTTTTTAAAGTTATACTTCAGTAGTTTATTTTGCAACTGTTTAAATATTAATGATCAAAGAAAAAAGATAAAGGTCCAAATCCCCCTATAATACTGATTGTCATGAGATGCAGGACACAGCATAGAAGGTACAACGCTATTTTATTGCAGAGCATAGAAGTAAACAGCTTGTACAACACATCTAACTTGGTAACTGAGACATAGACAATAACGACCCTAAACCACGCCCCCATCCGGTGACGTCACTTCCCACTCTCATCACATCTTCCCCCTTTTCAAAGGACAAAGCATACTTTTTTTTTTCTTTGAATACATCAAATAACAAGGTATACAAGAAGCATACAGAAATAGTTTTGTTTAGTATACAACAAATAACAAGTTAAAGAGATACAGAAGAAGGTGATTGAGAGTCTGCTGCAAGCAAATAAGTATCCCCGCTGTGATCTTGGTGAGGGGAAGGCACCCCTCTTATAACATGGGATCCCACTGGCAGTGGTACTGAGGCATCCAGTCCCAAACTCTCAGGTACTGGCTGAAGATGTTTTAAATTTCGACGTGTGACTGTCCCTCCATCAGTAAGGACTATATAAGACCTTGGTTCTGGAGAGCGTCCAATTACCGTAGCAGGTGTCTTCCATTTATTCTCATCATCCAGTTTAACTCTGACACTTTCTTTGCCCCACATTCAGTTCCTGCAAGGGCCTCACAGAGTGTCTCCTGTTGTAGAAGAATCGATAGCCCCTTTAAGCCTCTTCATCCCTCCTAAGGACCTCGTCCTGAGGAACAGAGCTAGTTGGCTGGAAGTAGTGTGAATCTGGCATCCTAGCATCAGCTGTGCCGGGCTAAAACCTGTGGCTTGAATGGAAGTTGCCCTATAGGACAAGAGGGCTAGATACGGCTCAGATTGCTTCAAAATGAACTTAGTTGTTTGAACTGTCCTTTCAGCCATTCCATTGGCCTGCGGGTAATGTGGACTCGACGTAGAATGGACAAAATCATATTCACTGCTGAAAGAACTATACTCCGTGGAAGCAAACTGCATTCCGTTATCACTCACTAACTCCATTGGTATGCCCCACTGAGTGAACAAGCTCTTGAGACGAGTGATAACGGCTTGACTTGTGATCTCATTCAAGGGTGCAATCTCCAAATACCTGGAATAGTAGTCAATCACGACTAGATACTTTTTCCTGTGCAGTTTGCACAAATCAGCAGCTATTTTCTGCCACGGGCCTGCAGGCAGCGGAGTAGAAATCAAGGGCTCCCTTCTTTGAGTAGGCCGGCATTCCCGGCAAAAGGCACATTTTGACACATGGCTTGCGATGTCGGAAATGATCCCAGGCCACCAAACTGCCGTAGCTGCCCTTTCTCTGCACTTTGTATTGCCCAAGTGGCCATCATGAATCCTGTTTAACATCTCCTGCCGCATGCTAACAGGAATAACAATGCAGTCCTGAAACAGCAGCAACACGTCCAGTTCTGTGAGCTGCAACCTTTCTGACTGGTAAGAACTTAAAGACATCCAGGCTGCCCGGCTCTCGGGCCAACCTTCTTTTATGTACTTAATAACTTCTTGAAGGTCAGTATCTAAATATATCTCCTTTCTTATTTGCTCTAGCTTCCCTGATGAAATGGATTTGGATGCCAGAACTGAATCTACATACACTTTCACATCTGATTCCGTTGAAGATTCTTCAGCAGCAGCGAGCGGGAGCCTGGAAAGTGTATCGGCCACTACCAGTTGTTTCCCCAGCACATGCACTGCCTGAACGTTGAACTTGAGCAGCCTCATCAGAAGTCTCTGGCATCTTAGGGGTGTTTTGTCAATATCAAAGGAGTTGATTAGAGGGACTAGCGGTTTATAGATATAAATTTCTCTAAACCCACTAGGTAACGCTGGAAGCGCTCACAGGCCCAAACTGCAGCCAGGCACTCTTTCTCAATTTGGGCGTACTTCGACTCAGCAGCCGTCAGTGTACGGGAACAGTAGGTGATGGGCTATAGTTTGTTCTCATTCAACTGCAGGAGGGCGTGTAAGGACATGTCCCTTTAAGAGGGGATTTGGTACTTTTTGCCTCACCTTATTTAAGCACAACCCACACTCCTCCAAATTGCTTGGTAATTTACTGGTGTTACATGTTCTATGTAACACTTGCTCCTCAGCCAAATCACCTGAGAAGGAACATATCTGAAGATTTGCAGTCCTTGCTAATTTCGCTGTTTACTTTTGCCTCCAGAGCCTTCTATAGTGACTTTTTCTAAATACAGGCTCTCATATCTCCCGCGCTATTTGGTTGCGCTTTCCATCTCTACAGACGCTCATCTCGACTCACTCCCCCTAACCTCCAGCTCTACTTCCGGTTTGCACGGGATCTCTGTTTCAGTGTCTACGGCTGCAGAACGCTGCTCAGGCTCTCATCGCAACTCCAGCACCGGTGATTCCCCCATATTTGTGTATAGCATAACAGGCTACCATATATGCATCTGCCACTAACTGCTTATATTTCATTAAACAGGTTAACCTCTTCCTGTCTATTTCACTGCTCTCTGCTTCATACTTGCTTGCTAGTATCATTTGCTTTAAAGTGTATAACAATTGTTATTTCTAATTTAACACTTAGCTGCGCAAGGTCTGTGCTTAACCCTTTATTTCCTCATATTAGCATAAGTGTTAGAAGATTATTTGCCAAAGGTTTATAACTTGTATAAACGTTTATATTTGTGATAATCTCTGGCTACACACAAAATTGCTCAATTTTACAAATCCTTAACCCTGTAAAAATAGATCCTGAAACGTAATATACACAGCATTACAGGGCGGCCCCTAATTAGTGATGTCGCGAATAGTTCGCTGGCGAATAGTTCCCGGAGAACATAGCATGTTCGCGTTCGCTGCGGCGGGCGAACATATGCGATGTTCGATCCGCCCCCTATTTGTCATCATTGAGTAAATTTTGACCCTGTATATCACAGTCTAAAGACACATTCCAGCCAATCAGCAGCAGACCCTCCCTCCCAGACCCTCCCAGCTCCTGGACAGCAGCCATGTTAGATTTATTCGGAAGCTGCATTGTTAGTGAGAGGATGGACAGTGTAGCTGCTGGTGATTTTATAGGGAAATTGATAGCTAGGCTAGTGTATTCAGTGTCCACTACAGTCCTGAAGGACTCATCTGATCTCTGCTGTAAGGACAGCACCCCAAAAAGCCCTTTTTAGGGCTAGAACATCATTTTTTTCCCCTGTGTAATCTAATTGCAGTTGCTTGCCTGCCAAGCCACTTGCCCAGTGCCACCACTCATGTCTGGTGTAACAGTAGTGTAAATTTAAAAAAAAAAAACTTTTTTGACTGTGAAACATTAGTCTGCTAGTGTAATCTAATTGCAGTTGCCTGCCTGCCAGCATGTGTGCCAGGCCCACTTGCCCAGTGCCACCACTCATATCTGTTGTAACAGTAGTGTAAATTTAAAAAACAAAAACTTTTTTGACTGTGAAACATCAGTCTGCTAGTGTAATCTAATTGCAGTTGCCTGCCTGCATGTGTGCCAGGCTCACAGTGTATACTGTGCCCACTTGCCCAGTGCCACCACTCATATCTGGTGTAACAGTAGTGTAAATTTAAAAAAAACAACTTTTTTGACTGTGAAACATCAGTCTGCTAGTGTAATCTAATTGCAGATGCCTGCCTGCCAGCGTGTGTGCCAGGCCCACTTGCCCAGTGCCACCACTCATATCTGTTGTAACAGTAGTGTAAATTTAAAAAAAAAAACTTTTTTGACTGTGAAACATCAGTCTACTTGTGTAATCTAATTGCAGTTGCCTGCCTGCCAGCGTGTGTGCCAGGCTCACAGCATATACTGTGCCCACTTGCCCAGTGCCACCACTCATATCTGGTGAAACAGTAGTGTAAATTTAAAAAAAAAAATTTTGGACTGTGAAACATCAGTCTGCTTTTTTGTGTCAGGCTCAGAGCGTATACTGTGCCCACTTGCCCAGTGCTACCACTCATATCTTGTTTAATAGTAGTGTAAGTGTACATTTAAAAACAAAAAAAACTTTTTGGACTGTGAAACATCAGTCTGCTTTTTTGTGTCAGGCTCACAGCTTATACTGTGCCCACTTGCCCAGTGCCACCACTCATATCTTGTTTAATAGTAGTGTAAGTGAACATTTAAAAAAATAAAAACTTTTTGGACTGTGAAACATCAGTCTGCTTTTTTGTGTCAGGTTCATGGCGTATACTGTGCCCACTTGCCCAGTGCCACCACTCATATCTTGTTTAATAGTAGTGTAAGTGTACATTTAAAAACAAAAAAAATGGGGGCGGAGTAAGCCAGGCGGCTGAGCGGTCGCATATTCAGAGAGCTCTGCTCACATACTATTTTTATTTGTTATTACTAGACCGCTCAGTTTCGCACAAGATCCTATAAAATTGACCTCTAACACTGGGGAGATCAGAGCTACAAGATCTAAAGGTGAAAGAAAGATTCAAACTCACCTACACGGAACTTTTCTCTACTCCTAACTCTCATACAACCCGCCTAAGATGCGGCCATTTTGCAACACCGCATGGAACCCAGTGCCCTAGGCCGACAGATGGTAACTGTTAGCTGCAGCAAACTCACACCCCGGCTCTAAAGGACACTGGTGACCGGTTTTGTTCCAAGATGACTGACACAGCATTAGACTTGCTACGTCTATTAGCCGACAAAATGGACAGGCAGTTTGACTCTCTGGCGGCAACCCTTAATGAAAAACGAAGAGGTATACCAGCAGGAGACACAGATCTACTGTCACAAGCTTCCTCCAGGCTGCGAGATGCCATAGCAGGAGATAACCTACCAGCGGGAGTACTGGAGAAACGAATCACCACAGACGAGATACCCGCCAGCACTATCTTACAGGAGGATAGGGAGAAAAAGTGTCTAACCTACAAATCAGAGCCCAGCACTGATAGCGACTCTTCAAGGGACTATACTAACCCACCATCTGGTCTCCGGGTGATGCAGCCGGCCACCGAGGAGTCCCAGGCTCAGTCTGAAAGAGAGCCGAATTCCAAAACTAGAAAATACCTTGATGTAACCCATGTGCTCTGCGGCTCATACCTCGATCCTCTAGCCGGATGGGATGGTGAATGGACTCTGCCTTCCGATTACCGCCAGACACATCGCAGGTTCTCAGTCTCAGCTCTTGTTGACCCAGCCAACCCAGTCCTGTTGCTATACGGGAGCTGCTTCATACCGCTGCAGTTGCGGCGCTCACGGAACCTCCTGCCATCCGCACACTACACTAGAACCCCTGCTGGCTCAAACAGATGTGGGGTAGGTTAAGCTACGTTTGGCTCACATTGCCCAGGACTTACCTTTACAAATATGTCATTTATATACAGTTTCTATATCATTCCGGTCACCACAACATGTTGTCTATTGCCCAAAGAAGTGTCGCTGTACATGAAGATGATTTTCTGATATTTTAGGGACACTTAATGATCCAGGCTAAAAGACTCTACCGCCATCTCCTCTATTGTGGACGCTGATTATGCGTATTTGACATGTTTAGTACATTAGTTAACCTCCACCTGTTCATCCTGTTTGGAATTTAATTTAATCCATGGCATGATATTCACTACTGTTTAATCTTAGTTACCTGGCAATATACACTCTGTCTTAATTTAGTTAGATCTGACTATGGGTTAAGGACACGGAGTGTGTAGTCTGTCATATCTTATTTATTCCAGCAACCTCTTATTTTATTCATCTCTGTGTGCAACCCACTTAGACTCCTCTAAGCATAAGCTGTTACTTTATTGAGACATATTCCAGATCACGCTGCCACTTGGCTAATATCTTAGAAGACAGCCTATGAGCCTGACCTTACTATATATCCCCCTTAGGCTGTTGGCTCCACGGCAGTAGTTTTTCTATCTTACAGTCCTGCACCTGCATCTATGAGTCCCTTTTTCCTCACAGACCATAGCAAACCCTTTAGTGTGTGTATGTTTATATGATTGCAAGTTCTAAACTGTCTTATGTATATATACACAGATTTTATAAGCTTGCCATTTAACCCCCTCATAGTTTATAATCATATTCATTCAATTTAGTTATTACCTGAGGGTTCATGAAGACTCACATATAATGTTAGCATACTACCTAGCTATTTCTCTGTTGACCAGTCCACCACACTTCTATACTAGTATTTACTATGTCTGTAATATTGGGTTTCAAGTTCCAAATACCTTATATAGATGATGTTTAATGAGATTATCATTGTAGTAGCTGACTGGGCAGATACTGGTGCAGTACATAGTTAGATGGGCTGCAGAACTGTCTCACATCAGTGTCTGCCACATTATGCCGTTGTGATGTGTACAGACTGTGGATCCCTCCGATGGACACTATACACTAACAGTTATACTGAAACCTGGTTTATGTGTGTTACCTATATAACACAATTAACTATGCTGTATGTCATTCAATACTTCTGGCACTGGTCCTATTCTTTGCCCTGGATATACATGCATCACTTTAAACTAACCACCAGTCAGCAGCTTTCATTTATTTTAACCTAGTTTAGTCAGAAGGGTAATCTCAACAGTCTCCCACGCTAACTAGGTCCGCCCTCCTCCTCCCCTCTCCTTTCAACCTAATTATTCAGTGATGTATCTATTACCATGGTTCTTTTAGGACATATTTGCCTATAGCTATGTTGGCTGTCAAAGTCTATAAAATGTATGTGTACTCAAGTTATATTTTTATGTCTGCGACAGGTTTAGTGGTTTAACTATTGGTGGCTTGGAATAGGCAGCTTAAGTGATCGCTGTCACCTCACATACGGGTATATAGGTGCTGGTGTTTATTTGTGCATGCAGAAATGTTCATTTTTGTCTATCTAATTAGTCCAACCCTAATATTCACCCAATTAGAGTGGTTGGTACATTTATTGCAGTGGTAGTTTATAGCACTTGTTTGCCAGTCTTATACTTCTCCTACCCCCATATACCTTAACAAACTATTTTTTTTCCATACTAACTGGCTCTGTCCCCCCCCTCCCCCTACTCTACTTTGAGCGGCTCTCGCCCGCTGCATCTCCTTCCCCCCAAAAAAATATAAAAAGCTAACCTCCTCTTGCTCCCCTTTTCTGTTTTTTAGAACAAACACTTTAATAAATATCTATATGGCAATGAGGAGTTCATCTCTTTTATTCTGACATATAATATAAAACCAAGGTTCTATCAAATTCTATATATCATCTTTTTGTACAAATTGGTACCTGCTATTCCAGACTAATACCCTTACACATTGGCCCCACATGATGTTTTATAGTTAGTTGAGTTAATAAGTTGGGCTACATACTATATCGACAGAACATGTAAATTTGTCTAGAGTACTATAGTTTGTATGTCTAGAGTTATAACCGCTCTATATTTGTACCCTGTTCTTTTTTCTTACTAAGAAGTGTACTCTGTACCACTCTGTTATCTTTGTATATCTGCAAATACCTGTTGTAATATCTGCTCAGAACCTCAATAGAAATATATTTATAAAAAACAAAAAAAAAAATCTTTTTTGACTGTGAAACATCAGTCTGCTTTTTTGTGTCAGGCTCACAGCGTATACTGGGCCCACTTGCCCAGTGCCACCACTCATATCTTGTTTAATAGTAGTGTAAGTGTACATTTAAAAAAATAAAAACTTTTTGGACTGTGAAACATCAGTCTGCTTTTTTGTGTCAGGCTCACAGCGTATACTCTGCCCACTTGCCCAGTGCCACCACTCATATCTTGTTTAATAGTAGTGTAAGTGTACATTTAAAAACAAAAAAAACTTTTTGGACTGTGAAACATCAGTCTGCTTTTTTGTGTCAGGCTCACAGCGTATACTGGGCCCACTTGCCCAGTGTCACCACTCATATCTTGTTTAATAGTAGTGTAAGTGTACATTTAAAAAAAAAAACATTTTTTGGACTGTGAAACATCAGTCTGCTTTTTTGTGTCAGGCTCACAGCGTATACTGTGCCCACTTGCCCAGTGCCAAGTGTACATTTAAAAAAAAAATGACAGGCAGAGGCAGGCCACCCTGCAGGTGCCGTCGTGGTCGTGGTGCTGTGATTCCCTTTGGCCCTAGAATAATGACCAGTGTTCAGAGGCCACGTACCATGAACTCGAAAAGTTCTGAGGAGGACATAGTTGACTTTTTAACACAGGACACCCAATCTTCTATAGCTTCCGCTCCAAACCTTGACGCACCATCCTCCTCCAGCTTATCTTCGGGCACCTCTCAAGTTACCACTCGCCCGCCTGCCGCCACCACCAACACTAGCACCACAGCCGCTTCACTTAATGTGTCAGTGGAGTTATTTACACATCAGTTGGAAGAAATGAGTGATGCGCAACCATCATTGACAGAGGATGTCGATAACAGTGATATGTCTCAGTCAGGCAGCATTACAGACATGGACGTACGGTGTGATGATGATGATGTTGTACCCGCTGCTGCTTCCTTTGTTGATTTGTCAGATACAAGTGAAGCGGTTGATGATGACGATGCGTCCGTGGATGTCACGTGGGTTCCCGCTAGAAGAGAAGAAGAACAGGGGGAAAGTTCAGATGGGGAGACAGAGAGGAGGAGGAGACGAGTTGGAAGCAGGGGGAGGTCGTCGCAAGGAGCTAGTGGCACAGTCAGACAGCATGCATCGGCACCCGGGATCAGCCAGACAGCACGCCAATAAACGCATGCTGTTGCCACCACCAGAATGCCGTCATCGCAGAGCTCAGCAGTGTGGCATTTTTTTTGTGTGTCTGCCTCTGACAACAGCGATGCCATTTGCAACCTGTGCCAAAAGATACTGAGTCGTGGGAAGTCCAACACCCACCTAGGTACAACTGCTTTGCGAAGGCACATGATCTCACATCACAAACGCCTATGGGATCAACACATGAGTAGAAGCAGCACACAAACTCAAAGCTGCCATCCTCCTCCTAGTCCAGCATCTTCAGCCACGGTCACCCCCTTGCCCGGCGTCTGACAGCTGGCTTGTCTGAACTCTTACCCCGCCAGCTTTTACCATACAAGCTGGTGGAGTCTGAGGCGTTCAAAAAATTTGTAGCTATTGGGACACCGCAGTGGAAGGTACGCGGCCGAAATTTCTTTGCACAAAAGGCAATCCCCAACCTTTACTCGATTGTGTGAAAGGAAGTAATGGCATGTCTGGCACACAGTGTTGGGGCAAGGGTCCATCTGACCACTGATAGCTGGTCTGCAAAGCATGGTCAGTGCAGGTATATCACCTACACTGTGCATTGGGTAAACCTGCTGACGGCTGCCAAGCATGGAATGTGTGGCTCTGCAGAGGAGTTGGTAACCCCGCCACGACTTGCAGGCAGGCCTGCTGCCACCTCCTTTACTCCTCCTACTCCATCCTCTTCCATAACCTCCTCGGCTGAGTCCTCTTCTGCTGCTGCGTCTTGCTCCACATCAATGGCACCCCCCTCAGCTCCCCAGGTACTATTCCACATCCCGGATACGGCAGTGTCACGCCGTCTTGGGGTTGACTTGCCTGAAAACAGAGAGTCACACCGGACCAACACTCCTGTCCACCCTGAACGCACAGGTGGATCAGTGGCTGACTCCGCACCAACTGGAGATCGGCAAAGTGGTTTCTGACAACGGAAGAAATTTGGTGGCGGCATTGAAATTGGGCAAGGCACATGTGTGTAATCTGATCGTACAACGCTTTGTGCATAAGTACCCAGGCTTACAGGACATCCTGAAGCAGGCCAGGAAGGTGTGTGGCCATTTGAGGAGTTCCTACACGACCATGGCGCACTTTCAGATATCCAGCGGCGAAACAACATGCCAGTGAGGCGCTTGATTTGCGACAGCCCAACACGTTGGAATTCAACACTCCTAATGTTTGACCGCCTGCTCCAACAAGAAAAAATGAGTATTTGTATGACCGGGGTGCTAGGACAGCCTCTGCGGAGCTGGGGATTTTTTTGCCAAGTTACTGGACGCACATGCGCAATGCCTGTAGGCTCATGCATCCTTTTGAGAAGGTGACAAACCTAGTCAGTCGCACCGAAGGCACCATCAGCGACATCATACCATTTGTTTTCTTCCTGGAGCGTGCCCTGCGAAGAGTGATGGATCAGGCGGTAGATGAGCGTGAAGAGGAAGAGGAAGAGTTGTGGTCACCATCACCACCAGAAACAACCTTATCAGCATCGCTTGCTGGACCAGGGTGCTCGTTGTCACCTATCTGGTACCCGTGGTGTTGTACATGGCTGGGGCGAAGAAGATACCTTCAGTGAGATTACTGAGGACGAGGAATGGGACATGAGTAGCTCGGCATCCAACCTTGTGCAAATGAGGTCTTTCATGCTGTCGTGCCGGTTGAGGGACCCTCGTATAAAAAAGCTGAAGGAGAACGACCTGTACTGGGTGTCCACGCTACTAGACCCCCTGTATAAGCATAAAGTGCCTGAAATGTTACCGAATTACCGCAAGTCGAAAAGGATGCAGCAGTTCCAAAATAAATTAAAAAGTATGCTTTACACAGTGTATAAGGGTGATGTCACAGCACAATGGGAATCTAACAGGGGAAGAGGTGAAAGTAATCCTCCGACTCCCACGACCACGCCGGCAAGGACAGGACGCTTTACAGATGTGTTGTTGATGGAGGACATGCAGAGTTTTTTCAGTCCTATGCATCGCCACAGCCCTTCGGGGTCCACCTTCAGAGAACGACTCGACCGACAGGTAGCAGACTACCTTGCCTTAACTGCAGATCTCGACACTCTGAGGAGCGATGAACCCCTTGACTACTGGGTGTGCAGGCTTGACCTGTGGCCTGAGCTATCCCAATTTGCGATAGACCTTCTGGCCTGCCCCGCTTCAAGTGTCCTGTCAGAAAGGACCTTCAGTGCAGCAGGAGGTATTGTCACTGAGAAGAGAAGTTGCCTAGGTCAAAAAAGTCTAGATTACCTCACCTTTATTAAGATGAATGAGGGATGGATCCCGAAGGGACTGACATTGGGCGATAGATTCGAGTAAAAAAGGCCTGATGAGATGAGCTGCCTTGGGCTAAAAATGGTCCACACACTGCTGTATTTTATCTTCTAATGCCGGATGACTTGCGTGACTTATCCGCCACCAACTAGGGTTCAAGCCGCAATGTTTTAGGGCACTTTCTGCCTGGGAAACAAACATCAATTTTTCTGGTCGCTGCTACAGCAGTGGCTGCAACAATACCTAATTTTTCAGGCATGTGTACATGCCAAATTTTTCTGGCCTCTGGTGCTGCTCTATGGCTTCAAAAACCAAACCAAAAAAAGGCACGTAACATGTATTAAACTGATAGGAATAGTACTACTTAACACACCACTCCTATCTGGTGGCACATTAGATTGCACGCGCAGTGCCCCAAATTTGAAGTAGGAGGACCGACAAAGCATCTTTTTCCATCTCCCGGTTCCTAAAATCCATCCCATATATAAGTCCCCTGGTGCCGCAACTGCCTCTGGGAACCTTACCATGAGTCTCAGACCGCACGTCTTGTAATTCTCTGTCTGGGAAATTATCTATCTATCAAATCTATCTATTTATCTATCAAATCTATCTATCTATCTATCTATCTATCTATCTATTGTATCTATCAAATGTATCTATTGCATCTATTGATCTATCTAATCTATGTATCTATTTATCTATCAAATCTATCTATCTTGTGGCCGGACTGTTTTGTGACAGCCACTTGTGTTTCTGCCAAATGTTCGTCGGCCAAATGTCCATCTGCCAAATGTCCGTCGGCTAAAAGTCCGGCCACGATTGCACGAGCAGTGCCCCAAATTTGAAGTAGGAGGACCGACCAAGCATCTTTTTCCATCTCCCGGTTCCTAAAATCCATGCCATATACACGTCCCCTGATAGGGGACGTAACAGGGATTAAACTGATCAGAATAGTACTACTTAACACACCACTCATATCTGGTGGCACAGTAGATTGCATGCGCAGTGCCCCAAATTTGAAGTCGGAGGACCGACCAAGCATCTTTTTCCATCTTTCGGTTCCTAAAATCCATGCCATATACACGTCCCCTGGCGCCGCAACTGCCTCTGGGAACCTTACCATGGGTCCCAGACCGCACGTCTTGTAATTCTCTGTCTGGGATATTATCTATCTATCAAATCTATCTATTTATCTATCAAATCTATCTATCTATCGTATCTATCAAATGTATCTATTGCATCTATTGATCTATCTATCTAATCTAGGTATCTATCTATCTATCTATCTATCTATCAAATCTATCTATCTCATGGCCGGACTGTTTGGTGACAGCCACTTGTGTTTCGGCCAAATGTCCGTCTGCCAAATGTCCATCGGCTACAAGTCCGGCCACGATTGCACGTGCAGTGCCCCAAATTTGAAGTAGGAGGACCGACCAAGCATCTTTTTCCATCTCCCGGTTCCTAAAATCCATGCCATATACACGTCCCCTGATAGGGGACGTAACAGGGATTAAACTAATCAGAATAGTACTACTTAACACACCACTCATATCTGGTGGCACAGTAGGTTGCACGCGCAGTGCCCCAAATTTAAAGTAGGAGGACCGACCAAGCATCTTTTTCCATCTCCCGGTTCCTAAAATCCATGCCATTTACACGTCCCCTGATAGGGGACGTAACAGGGATTAAACTGATAAGAATAATACTACTTAACACACCACTCCTATCTGGTGGCACAGTAGATTGCACGCGCAGTGCCCCAAATTTGAAGTAGGAGGACCGACCAAGCATCTTTTCCATCTCCCGGTTCCTAAAATCCATGCCATATACACGTCCCCTGGTAGGGGACGTAACAGGGATTATACTGATCAGAATAATACTACTTAACACACCACTCATATCTGGTGGCACAGTAGATTGCACGCGCAGTTCCCCAAATTTGAAGTCGGAGGACCGACCAAGCATCTTTTTCCATCTCCCAGTTCCTAAAATCCATGCCATATACACGTCCCCTGGTGCCGCAACTGCCTCTGGGAACCTTACCATGGGTCCCAGACCACACGTCTTGTAATTCTCTGTCTGGGAAATTATCTATCTATCTATCAAATCTATCTATTTATCTATCAAATCTATCTATCTCTATCTATCGTATCTATCAAATGTATCTATTGCATCTATTGATCGATCTATCTAATCTATGTATCTATCTATCTATCTATCAAATCTATCTATCTTGTGGCTGGACTGTTTTGTGACAGCCACTTGTGTTTCTGCCAAATGTCTGTTGGCCAAATGTCCATCTGCCAAATGTCCGTCGGCTAAAAGTCCGGCCACGATTGCATGCGCAGTGCCCCAAATTTGAAGTAGGAGGATCGACCAAGCATCTTTTTCTATCTCCTGGTTCCTAAAATCCATGCCATATACACGTCCCCTGATAGGGGACGTAACAGGGATCAAACTGATCAGAATAGTACTACTTAACACACTACTCATATCTGGTGGCACAGTAGATTGCACGCGCAGTGCCCCAAATTTGAAGTCGGAGGACCGACCAAGCATCTTTTTCCATCTTTCGGTTCCTAAAATCCATGCCATATACACGTCCCCTGGCGCCGCAACTGCCTCTGGGAACCTTACCATGGGTCCCAGACCGCACGTCTTGTAATTCTCTGTCTGGGATATTATCTATCTATCAAATCTATCTATTTATCTATCAAATCTATCTATCTATCTATCTATCTATCTATCGTATCTATCAAATGTATCTATTGCATCTATTGATCTATCTATCTAATCTAGGTATCTATCTATCTATCTATCTATCTATCAAATCTATCTATCTCATGGCCGGACTGTTTGGTGACAGCCACTTGTGTTTCGGCCAAATGTCCGTCTGGCATATGTCCATCGTCTACAAGTCCGGCCACGATTGCACGTGCAGTGCCCCAAATTTGAAGTAGGAGGACCGACCAAGCATCTTTTTCCATCTCCCGGTTCCTAAAATCCATGCCATTTACACGTCCCCTGATAGGGGACGTAACAGGGATTAAACTAATCAGAATAGTACTACTTAACACACCACTCATATCTGGTGGCACAGTAGATTGCACGCGCAGTGCCCCAAATTTAAAGTAGGAGGACCGACCAAGCATCTTTTTCCATCTCCCGGTTCCTAAAATCCATGCCATTTACACGTCCCCTGATAGGGGACGTAACAGGGATTAAACTGATAAGAATAATACTACTTAACACACCACTCCTATCTGGTGGCACAGTAGATTGCACGCGCAGTGCCCCAAATTTGAAGTAGGAGGACCGACCAAGCATCTTTTCCATCTCCCGGTTCCTAAAATCCATGCCATATACACGTCCCCTGGTAGGGGACGTAACAGGGATTATACTGATCAGAATAATACTACTTAACACACCACTCATATCTGGTGGCACAGTAGATTGCACGCGCAGTGCCCCAAATTTGAAGTCGGAGGACCGACCAAGCATCTTTTTCCATCTCCCGGTTCCTAAAATCCATGCCATATACACGTCCCCTGGTGCCGCAACTGCCTCTGGGAACCTTACCATGGGTCCCAGATCACACGTCTTGTAATTCTCTGTCTGGGAAATTATCTATCTATCTATCAAATCTATCTATTTATCTATCAAATCTATCTATCTCTATCTATCGTATCTATCAAATGTATCTATTGCATCTATTGATCGATCTATCTAATCTATGTATCTATCTATCTATCAAATCTATCTATCTTGTGGCTGGACTGTTTTGTGACAGCCACTTGTGTTTCAGCCAAATGTCTGTTGGCCAAATGTCCATCTGCCAAATGTCCGTCGGCTAAAAGTCCGGCCACGATTGCATGCGCAGTGCCCCAAATTTGAAGTAGGAGGATCGACCAAGCATCTTTTTCTATCTCCTGGTTCCTAAAATCCATGCCATATACACGTCCCCTGATAGGGGACGTAACAGGGATCAAACTGATCAGAATAGTACTACTTAACACACCACTCATATCTGGTGGCACAGGCCGCTGTTAGGCTTGCATTTAGTGTATTGTAGGAAGTGTTACTGTCCATTACTAGAGGATCTCACTATCCCTCTAATCAGACTGTGCTCTGAGTCCAGCTCCTCCCAGCAGCAGAAGCAGTATTTACTGAAGCGTCTCTGTTCTCTGTCCAGGGGGAACTTAGTTCCTCCTGCAAAAATAGTGCAGGAACTCCATTCCCATGCGTTCCCGCTCGACTTGACCCCTGCAGTTAACTAGGAATCAATCAGTTACCCATGTGTTCCAGCTCTGCTGAGGCATTTTGTGAAAAAAAGTGTTAATAGCCATCTGTGTCTGTCCTGACAGTCAGTGTGCCGTCACTGTGCGCACATAATTTCCCCCCCCCCTCATGCTGCTTTGCCAATGCCGGCTGCCAGCCTGCCCTGGTATGCTGTATAGTATGGCATGTGTGTGTATGGTGTGTATGCTGTATAGTGTGACATGTGTGTATGGTGTGTATGCTGTATAGTGTGACATGTGTGTGTTTGATGTGTATGCTGTGTAGTGTGACATGTGTGTGTATGGTGTGTATGCTGTGTAGTGTGGCATGTGTGTGTATGGTGTGTATGCTGTATAGTGTGACATGTATATGTATGGTGTGTATGCTGTATAGTGTGCCATGTGTGTGTATGGTGTGTATGTTGTGTAGTGTGGCATGTGTGTGTATGGTGTGTATGCTGTGTAGTGTGGCATGTGTGTGTATGGTGTGTATGCTGTGTAATGTGACATGTGTGTGTATGGTGTGTATGCTGTGTAGTGTGACATGTGTGTGTATGGTGTGTATGCTGTATAGTGTGACATGTGTGTGTATGGTGTGTATGCTGTTTAGTTTGGTGAGTCTGTGAAGGGTATTTAGTGTATGTGTATGCTATGCATATAGTGTCGCATGTGTTTGTATGGTATGTATGCTGTGTAGTGTGGCATGTGTGTGTATGGTGTATATGCTGTGTAGCATGGCATGTGTGTGTATGGTGTGTATGCTGTATAGTGTGACATGTGTGTGTTTGGTGTGTATGCTGTATAGTGTGACATGTGTGAGTATGGTATGTATGCTGTGTAGTTTGGTGAGTCTGTGAAGGATATTTAGTGTATGTGTATGCTATGCATATAGTGTGGCATGTGTGTGTATGGTGTGTATGCTGTGTAGTGTGACATGTGTGTGTATGGTGTGTATGCTGTGTAGTGTGACATGTGTGTGTATGGTGTGTATGCTGTGTAGTGTGACGTGTGTGTATGCTGTGTAGTGTGACATGTGTGTGTATGCTGTGTATGCTGTATAATGTGATATGTGTGTGTATGGTGTGTATGCTGTGTAGTGTGACATGTGTGTGCATGGTGTATATGCTGTGTAGTGTGACATGTGTGTGTATGGTGTGTATGCTGTGTAATTTGGTGAGTCTGTGAAGGGTATTTAGTGTATGTGTATGCTATGCATATAGTGTGGCATGTGTGTGTATGGTGTATATGCTGTGTAGTGTGGCACGTGTGTGTATGGTGTGTATGCTGTGTAGTTTGGTGAGTATGTGAGGTGTATTTAGTGTATGTGTATGCTATGCTTATAAGAATTTGCTATTTTTCACTCTGGATTTTCTTACTCAGCCCAGCCATGATGTGTATTGTGTGAAACAAAAAAAGAAAGGGCGCCTCCTAGTGTAACCAATTTTTGTAAGTAGATAATATATATTCGCAGATTTTGTACTCACATGTAGTGAAGGCAACGATAATGCCTAGGTAGATGGTCTGGAAACTTATCAGTGTCCCAGTTGACTGTGCACCATGAGAAGGGCTGCTCCTCTTGAATGGAAAAGATCTGGAAAACTGGAAAAATATACAGAGGGCGACTCCTAGTGCAAATCAGTTGATACAGTTGTAAGCCCCAAATGATCCCTTTAGAGAGATACTCACATATTATGGAGCACACTATAGTGCTAATGAGGCAAGCTGGGTATATTATGGTGGCCCAGCGCACATAACACTCTGGCAAGCAGTGGATCAATGTAGCAAATAAAAGATAGGAGACTCCAGAAGTATATCAAAAATGAGTTTTATAAATATAAATAAATGAACATAAAAACAATCAGTAAAACACGCTACACGTTTCTCAGAGCTCACCACTCTGTTTCCTCAGGCAAGGCATGATGTGTATTGTGTGCTGGACAGTCAGGATTAGTTAGATAGAAAAGTCAAAATTGAAATGTGCATGGGTACATTCCGTTTTAAAATAGAAGCATTTTTGCAGTATTATTGCTTTTGGTAAAAAGTATTATTTTTTTTCAGTGGCATAAGCACATATTCAATATAAATGTTAAAACAGAAAATATCTCCAAAAATATTTTTTTGGAGCCATTTTCTGTTTTAACATTTATATTGAATACATTTGAAAACCGAAGAAACAATAATGATACAGACATCCTGTTCCATACACTGGGAAGTGCCAAGTTTACCGATACGACCTACCATACCTCTTATTGATTGAGGGTTCTTGAACACTGCCTGCAGATCAACTTAAGGAATACATATTTAACCATTATATCATCGCTTATACCTTACCTCATTTGATTGAGGGCATACTTGTGAGTGCCCATCTGTATGGGACGTATTTTTTATTACTTATTGTATTAAACATCTTGCACTATGAGAAGTGTTTTTGAGCGCTTGTTTTTCTAAATAATATAGATATATACAGTATATATATATATATATATATATATATATATATATATATATATATATATATATATATAATTATAGATATTTACTGAAGTAACATAGTAACATAGTAGATAAGGTTGAAAAAAGACCGAAGTACATCGAGTTCAACCTATACAAATCTAAAATACTTACAAAAAGCTCCAGTTAAGCTTAAATAACCCCACTAAAAGGTGATCCATTTAATACTAGCAATCATATCCATGAATTTTGTTTATATACAGAAATGTATCCAGACTATTTTTTAATGTATCTAGGGTATTGGCATTCACTACTTCCTTTGGTAATGAGTTCCACAATTTTGTGAAAAAACGTTTCCGTTTCAGGAGATTAAATCTCCTTTCCTCCAACCTTAATTTGTGACCGCTTGTCAGAAACAATTTTCTAGGAATAAACAGAGCTTCTGCCATCTCTGTATATGGGCCTTGAATATATTTATATAAAGTAATCATGTCACCTCTCAAGTGCCTTTTTTCTAAAGAAAACAGACCCAGTTTGGCTAGCCTCTCCTCATAGGTTAAATTCTCCAATCGCCTTATTAGCTTTGTGGCCCTTCTCTGAACTTTTTCTAGTTCTTCAATATCTTTTTTTGCGATCGGTCCCCATAACTGCACTCCATACTCAAGGTAAGGTCTTACCAGGGCTTTATATAGTGACAGAATTATGCTTTCCTTCCTTGAATCAATGCCTCTTTTAATACATGCTAGTATCTTATTAGCCTTTGAAGCCACTGCCCTGTATTGTGTACCCATCTTTAGCTTGTTATCTATTACTACTCCCAAATCCCTTTCCTCCTTCGGGGGTTAGTGTTAGGTTTTTTTAAGTGTTTATTGGGTGGGTCTTATTTTTAGCTTAGGGTTTGGGCTGAAAAAGAGCTAAATGCCCTTTTAAGGGCAAAGCCCAACCAAATGCCCTTTTCATGGCAATGGGGAGCTTAGGTCTTTTTAGATAGGATTTTATTTGGGAGGTTTGGTTGTGTGGGTGGTGGGTTTTACTGTTGGAGGTTGTTTGTAATTTTTTTTACAGGTAAAAGACCTGATTTATTTGGGGCAATGCCCTGCAAAAGGCCCTTTTAAGGGCCATTGGCAGTTTAGTTTAGGCTAGGGTTTTTTTTATTTTTGGGGGGGCTTTTTTTATTTTGATAGGGCTATTAGATTAGGTGTAATTAGTAAATATTTGATAATTTCTTTTTTATTTTGTGTAATTTAGTGTTTTTTTTGTAATTTAGTTAATTGTATTTAATTAATGTAATTTATTTAATTGTAGTGTAAGGTTAGGTGTTAGTGTAAGACATGTTAGGTTTTATTTTACAGGTAAATTTGTATTTATTTTAGCTAGGTAGTTAGTAAATAGTTAATAACTATTTACTAACTATTCTACCTAGTTAAAATAAATACAAACTTAGCTGTGAAATAAAAATAAACCCTAAGCTAGCTACAATGTGACTATTAGTTATATTGTAGCTAGCTTAGGTTTTATTTTATAGGTAAGTATTTAGTTTTAAATAGGAATTATTTAGGTATTAGTTGTAATTTTTATTTAGATTTATTTTAATTATGTTCAAGTTAGTGGGTGTTAGGGTTAGACTTAGGGTTAGGTTTAGGGGTTAATAACTTTAGTATAGTGGGGGCGATGTTGGGAGCAACAGATTAGGGGTTAATAATTTTATTTTAGTGTTTGCGATGCAGGAGGGCCTCGGTTTAGGGGTTAATAGGTAGTTTATGGGTGTTAGTGTACTTTTTAGCACTTTAGTTAAGAGTTTTATGTTACGGCTTTGTAACATAAAAGCCATAACTACTGACTTTCAGATTACGGTACGGATTTTGATGGTATAGGCTGTGCCGCTCACTTTTTGGCCGGACAGGCAAACTCGTAATACCAGCGCTATGAAAGTCCCACTGAAAAATGACTTTTTGAGAGCTGCGGTAGTTACGTTGCTTTCCGGCGAAAAAAGTGTGCGGTAAAGATATACCTGCAAAACTCGTAATACCAGCGGTAGTGAAAAAGAGCCATAACGTTGCTTTTTCACTCATAACGCAAAACTCGTAATCTAGCTGAGCATTATTATGAGTATAACTGTACTGTTAAATGTATATTTATTGTGTTTTGTGCAACTTTTTTATCTTGTGTAACAGTTAGCTCTGAAGTCGTGCTAACCCGACACATTAAATTTGATTGTGCTCAAGCAAAAGCAGCAAAAAGCAGAGAAATACCCTTTATCGCTAATGTGTTAAAGTAAGCGCAACACTCGTAATATAGCCCTAAAGAGGAAAAACTAGAATTGAAATTTGTATAATAATTGAAACTGAATTTGTAATAAAACACACAAAGATATAATAATACAGTAAACTACAAAAAATAAGTTTTTTAAATAGAAAAAAAAATGTATTTATTAAGCATTTCAGTAGCTTTTTATCATGCACACTTATTTTACCCACCCTGCCACAAAGTATTTTACACTTACAATTTAGGTACAGTACATTCTTGTAATTGAGTTATATTTTGTCATCTCGCTTGACAAATATTATTTTCAGAGCACTAAGTCTGTCAATACCAGCTTAATAAGCACAAATATGCTGGGTGCGCCAATCTCAGCATTAGGTTTTCTTACTTTCTTACTTTATTTCATGATGCCTAAATAATAATTGTCAAATGATCAGTGTGGCCTTGATGTTCAGTAAATATCATGTCACTACCCATCTTTTCAATACATAATTAAATTGGTTTTGTCATCTCAGAACCATCAGGGAACCCTCTTTTGTCTTTGAACAATATAGCTTTGAACACTATATCCATCAATGACCTTGTATTTTACATCTTCAACATTTTTTTATTCTTTTTCCTTCTAGTGGTTCCTCAAAAATGGCAAATAAAATTACAGCACTGCAGCACCAGCTTATAAAGTCTGCAAATCACCACACACTTGCTTACTATGTCATTACTGTCTTCAGCTGTCACCTTTTTTGTGATTTGCTTTTCAAAGGAACTTATAATTACTAGTGACAGAACTACAAAAAAGACAAAAGTGTTGCATCACTTTAACAACTTGGAGGCATTTCTGATTGAATTAAGCAACGCAGAGTCACACAGCTTTCTGAAACACTGATAATTAAAACTAGATAATAATCCTTAGTATCTCTTAATAATGGACAAATGTAACCTGAATGACAAGGCTAATGTCTCTACAGAAAGGGAGTTCAGTCTGTGACAATTAATTACTTTTTACTTCATTTATTGTAGACTAAAAGAATAGTTTAGGGGCACATCAAAATGATTTAACCATCACATAATTTAAGAAATAGAATTACTCACAGGCATAGAAAAAGAGCATTCATTGAACAAAGAACACAAAAGAAAAGGTGTATTGCCTTGTGCAAATATTACAAGTATAAAATCACATAGGCCTGCTGTCCAGCAGTAATCATAGATTACGCATATGTCTATTATTATTTGACGATCCATTAATTACAATCATTTAATGTTACTTAACACTAAATATGTTTGACCACTGGACCACTTTAATTCTTGTGGTTAGTGAAACCATTAATATGGTTAAATTGTTCTGCAGCTGATCATAATCTATCTATATATCTATTATTATTCTTTATTTATAAAGCGCCAACAGATTCCGCAGCGCTGTTCATAGGTAACAAAGATATAAGGAAAGTACAATATGAGACACCAGACAAAATTTAACAAACAAATACAGGAGGAATTGTGAGCCCTGTTCCCGTGGGAACTATCATCTATCTATCTATCTATCTATCTATCTATCTATCTATCTATCTATCTATCTATCTATCTATCTCTATATCTATCTCTCTGTCTGTCTCTCTCTATTTATTTATCTATCTCTCTGTCTCTCTGTCTCTCTCTCTCTCTCTCTCTCTCTCTCTATCTATCTATTTATAGATATTTATTAGGATCAGCTTTCTAAAGCACATTAAAAAGAAATCAAAGTGCATTTGAAATTTGAAAGATCAAGTTTTAAACTTAACCCTTTCCGGTTCTTTAATTTTTACATAGTGCCCCAGCAGGTCTTATTTTTATTTTCACGCCATTTTTTTAAATCTGAAATGAAAGCTTCATGTCCCTTTGAGCAATACAAAAAAAAAGCTTGAATAGAAAATTGCAGCAGGTACTTTCAGATATACAAAAACGTTAAAGCATTTATACTTTAGACCAGTATTTAAAAGTCTAAAATGTAACTTTTTTTTAATGTTTTTGTTTATCTGAAAGTACCTGCTGCAATTTTCAAAAGCTCCATGTAGGAGACACTGGCAGCATATTGTCATCCTCCCGGTGCTCAAGCCTCTGATAATTGGAACGGAGAGACCCAAGTAATTCCAGGAAGCCCGCCTGTTTGGTTCTTACCACACCGTCGCCATACTAATTGCACAGCTAAATAGCAAGTCCAGCAAGTAATCGCTAGATGTCGCTATTTAGAAGTGCAATTCAAATCAAAAAGTCATGTCGGAATATATCCCTCATTGGACCGCAAGCGGTAAAACCCTTTGTCGGATATATTCCGACATGGGACCGGAAAGGGTTAAGAATAATTTTCATCTTAGAATTAATTGAATTAATTACAATTATTTAAATTAGATTTTAAAAACAAGAGAAACTGCATGTTTATGTACAACAGATACCTAGGGGTAAATTTATTTAATGGCGAGTGGACATGATTCGCTATAGCGAATCATGTCTGCTCGACATTGCTAAATGCCGACAGCATACGCTGTTGGCATTTATCATTGCACAAGCATTTCTAGTGCAGTACTAAACCCCTTCTCAATCAGTGATGTGCGGTGACTTCAGAGGCTGGTGAGGCAGTGTCTAGGAATCGGATACGCCTTCATTCTTTAGATATCCTTTGTTGAAGAAATAGCAATTGCACATGGGCGAGCCAATATCTATATGCAGCCACCATTCAGTATCTACTGAGCATATTTAGATATGATTTTCAACAAAGGATATCTGATTTTCTTCATTCTTTTGATATCCTTTGTTGAAAAGCATATCTAAATATGCTTATAAGCTATCGAGCATATTTAGATATGAATTTCAACAAAGGATATCTGATTTCCTTCATTCTTTTGATATCCTTTGTGGACAAGCATATCTAAATATGCTCAGTAGCTAATGAGCATATTTAGATATGATTTTCAACAAAGGATATCAAAAGAATGAAGGAAATCAGATATCCTTTGTTGAAATTCATATCTAAATATGCTCAATAGCCACTGAGCATATTTAGATATGCTTTTCAACAAAGGATATCAAAAGAATGAAGAAAATCAGATACCCTTTGTTGAAATTCATATCTAAATATGCTCAGTAGCTACAGAGCATATTTAGATATGCTTTTCAAAGGATATGTGTGTGTGTGTGTGTAGTGTATATCTGCATGTGTATGTATATGTGTGTAATTGTATACATGTGTGTGTGTTTAGTGTATATCTGCTTGTGTATGTATATGTGTGTAATTGTATACATGTGTGTGTTTAGTGTATATCTGCATGTGTATGTATATGTGTGTATACATGCGTGTGTGTTTAGCATATATCTGCATGTGTATGTATATGTGTGTATACATGTGTGTGTGTTTAGTGTATATCTGCATGTGTATGTATATGTGTGTATACATTTGTGTGTGTTTTTGCCTTTACAACAACACAAGTACATTAGTTATCATAATATCTAGTTGCAAGTTCAACACATACAAACCAAAATAATGTAACATGTCTATCTATTGTACGTTGTATTATTTCTATCTAGAAATAAATCTCACCTCCATCTTAGCAAAAAGAAGAAAAAGAAAAAAAGAGAAAACTTTGTGGCCCTTTGAGACAGAAGTTTGGACACCCCACAATCTACAAGAACACAAGTGTGTGTGTTATAAATAATATCAACTAACTAACTTCATCAAGTGCCGCCAGCCGCCACCTACCTAAAAAAAGAATGTGATTCAATAGATTGGCAGCCTCAGTCACTCACTATAAGTCAGACTCAGAGTCACACAAAGCTCCCTCCCAATAGCCCCCACTCTTCATTTAACCAGGTATATTTTTCACAATTGAGCAGTGACAGCCATTTTACCCCATGGCTGCTAGTAACATAAAAATCAACATTTTGTCTCTCTGCAGTCTGCACTCTGCACCACAAATGAACAGCAGTTTGACCCCCTTGACTGCCACTTATTTACTTCTGCTCCATATTTGTAATGCAGTGATGCATATGAGATATTTTACATTAATTAAACCTATGGACTTTAAAAAACTGGACAAATAAATAACTAGTATCAATAATTTCCACTACATATTGCCTATTATTTAAATACACCTCTCCTCATTTACATCTTGCCTTCCCTAGGTAGAACAAAAAATTGACTTGCAAATTTTTGGATATGGACAGTTGGACACCATTGATAATTGGGGGTATTTCAGTAATTATTGGGGTTCTTAGCAGCCCCAAGATCCCTCTTGAGCTGACTCAATAGGTGAGAGGTTACATAAAATGGGTGACTTGATTTAATAATAATTATTACTAGTAGTAGTAAATAACCAAAAACAGGCTACAGCTTTTATAGTGACTGAGACGACAAGGAAGTTGGTTTCTTATTCAAGCTGTTTCTTATTCGGGAAATTCTGTTTCTTATTCATGGAAGTTGGTTTCTTATTCAATTTTTTTGTCAGGCTGCTTTAAATTTACTTTAAAATAAAAAAAATCGGTTTTATTAAAATAATAATATGGAGGGGCGGAGCCGGCCGGGAAAGAACATGGCCGCAACTAACTGAAGCTCCGGCTACATCCACTTGATATAAGCATAGCTAAGGGGGCTAAAGCAAAGTAAACGGGCATGCAATAACGTGCCATAATCTCTGAATTAGGGGGTTAGGTGTGGAGACCGAAAACAGGCATATAAACGGCGGAGAAACCCAGACTACAGCGGTCTTTAGCAGAGGCCTCTCGGAATCACCCACGTGGCGAGCAGCGTCTCGCGGTTAGAGAAAGACCGACAACTTGGGACAGACAGAGCAGTGCACTTACAAAGGTATCCTCAGACACCGGCTTCCAAGGCACCGATTGCCACCTCCGGCCAGACGCTACAGAACCCGATACAGGGAACGAGCCTCTTGGAAACACAGATACAGAATCAACCCTGTAACAAACAGGAGAGAGCAGCAACGACACCAAACATTAAGTAAGTCGCACATCCCAACGTTATAACAGTTTATTAACCACATATGCGAAGAGAGAGGCCCTGCACACTGAACGATATACCAGCTAAAGGGACACAAACCAAAACCACATAATACAGACGGAGCTAGTTGCCACGCACATAAGAAACTAGGCCCTGGGGACATAACTCCACAGAGACACATCATTACTATATTCTGGGGGAAATACAGAGGAAAAGGACCCCCGATAAGGCCATCATTATTGTTACCACTCTATGTTAATACTGCCATATGGCTACCAGAAAACAGAAACCTGACAAGCAACAGAAAACTACAACCCCTGGTGGGGGGAAATTAAATGCATTCTTTAAGCCATTTGACAATGTAAATGCGCTTTCTGTGGAAACTGCACAGTTAGACATGTCGGATCTCACGGATCACGCAACTGATCACACACCTATAACGCGGGCAGACCTTAACCTATTACCCACTAAAGATGACCTGAGCACATTTATGACCCATGTCAGCAAGGCAATAAAAGACGGTTTAGCTGAAGTTAAGAGAGATGTTAACGCACTGGGTCACAGAGTACTGCATTTGGAGGAACAAGCAGAGGAATACACCAGAACCACAGATGACATGACTATAACATTACAGCAACAGAACACGACAATATTGCAACTGCAATCCCAAGTCGAAGACCTTGATAATAGAGGCAGACGTCAAAACCTGAGAATCAGGGGGGTGCCAGAGGAAATTACACCACCACAAATTCCATCATACTTACAAAACCTATTCAAATTTTTACTAGGTCTAGGCAAAGATGACATGATATCTTTAGACAGAGCACACCGTGCCCTTAGACCCAAACCATCGCCATCGGCACCCCCTAGAGATATAATATTATGTTGCCACAAGTTTGCAGATAAGGAGAGAATCATGCTGGCGGCAAGAAAAAGTTCCCCACTTCGATTCGGGGAGGACTCTCTACAGATCTTCTCAGACCTGAGCCCACTAACATTAGCAAAGAGGAAAGAGGCGAGATACCTTACATTGCATTTAACAGACTTAAATATACCCTACAGATGGGGTTTTCCCTTTGCTATAAAAGTCATTAAGGACAATAAAACATACACATATAAAGACCCCGAAGACATAGAAACATTCTGCCAACAGCTTGACATCCCACAACCCAAGTTGCCTTCAATAAAAGACCTCATCACAGATAAACCTTTACAAAAGAAAACTCCGAAAACTAATCAACAATCAAACTGGTCAACAGTACCGAAGAAAAGAAGAAATAACTCCACAACTTCACAGGCCCAATCGGAAGCGGACTCTGAACCATCATGAAGGGAGTACTTTATTTCCTTTTATATTTGTTCTGCACTTACTACAACTCCCTAAGAGAGTTTTGAACAAAGACTATTGCGGGAATATCCACCCAAATGAAAAGACTCTAGTATATAGTACAAAGCTATAATAGGTTGCTCAGTGACCCACGGAAATTCCCCCCCTCCACCCTCTCCACCCCATACCCCTTTAACTTAAAAGCTAGCCCCCATGACCACAACAAATATCTTGACATAATATCAAGATTGGATAGGCACAATAGATGCCTTTCTCCCCCTACCACTCTTGCCTACCATCCCCTCTCAACGGAAGCAAGAAAATTCATTTCCCTAATTCCCCATTACCTTGCCCCCCCCCTAATTGTACGATGATGGTACATCGTACTCTACGACAAATGGAATGTTATTGTTGTTGTTGTTTGATACTTTTACCATTGTTGTTTTGCTTACATGTTTTGCTTATTTATTTCAGTATTGGAACCACCATCCATCCTTTTTCTTTTTTCTGTGTCATTTCCGGAGAACTGAATACAGCCCTCTTATCTACAACTCTCTTCCACTCTTACCTACGCTGTACCAGTAAAGTATTACAAACCAAGCTACAGATGATCCTCCTGAGGGTAAGATCACATTGTTCGCTAACACACACACTCCAACATGGCTGACCCAGCAGTAAACATTATATCTCAGAACGTGAAGGGCCTCAACTCCCCTACGAAGAGAGCGATTGCACTGCGCAGCTTAGCTAAGCATAAGAATGCAATCATATTCCTACAGGAGACACATTTCATAAGGGAGTCAGAACCTAATTTTCACTCAAAAGAATTCACAACAAGTTATTACAGCTCAGACAGAGTTAAAAAGAACGGGGTATGCACTTTAATACATAAAAACATACAATTCCAACTTAACAAACAGATTGTTGATACAGAAGGCAGAATATTAATCCTAACAGGTTTACTGTTCCACCAACCTGTGACGTTAGTAAATGCATATGCCCCCAACGGTAAGAAAGCCCAATTTTTCCAGACACTACAGAACCTAGTAGTAGAAAATAAAATTGGTACTCTCATTTTAGGAGGAGATTTAAACGTCGCTCTAAACCCAACACTGGACGCCTCCTCTCACAGACCAACAGCTCAAACACGACCTCCTAACATAGTATACAAATTCCTAACACATTTAGGCTTACTTGATACATGGAGACTAAAACATCCGTCACAGCGCAACTACACCTTTTTCTCCTTCCCCTGGTCAGTGTACACTAGAATCGACTATATCTTCATAGACAGAAACCACCTCTCTTTACTTAAAGACGCAGACATCCAGCCAACACCATGGTCAGATCACTCTCAAGTTTGTGCCCAACTACAATGGCCCGACCACCCAACGACCCCCTATATTTGGAGAATGGACGACTCGTTATTACATCAACCAGACACAACTGACGCCTTGGCAACTTCACTAAAGGAATACTTTAGCATTAACGCTACTCCAGACACCTCTCCACACACGTTATGGGAGGCTCACAAAGCGGTACTCAGAGGCCACTGCATTAAACATACTTCATATAGGAAGAAAAGGTACAATCAGACAATAGATGCCCTGACTACTCAATTAGCCGGCCTGGAACTCTCCCACAAAAATTCTCCGAAAGACAATACATTACTTAAAAGGGTGACAGACACCAGACAAGAACTCAATAAAATACTCTTGAAAGAGGCCCAGAGACGTGCATTAAATCTTAAAAAAATCTACTTTTTCGAGGGCAATAGAGCAGGTTCGCTCCTAGCCAGAGCCCTAAAAACCCAGACACTAAAAGCACAGATACATAAGTTAACAACCCCTGACAAGCGGGATATACTAGACAGTGAAGGTATTGCTAACCACTTTAAAGAATATTACGCTAAGTTATATAACCTTAGCAAAGACGACACACCAGAACACCTAACGCAGATGCGGGCATACATTAACGATGCAGACCTACCCTCTTTGCAACCAGAGCAACGCACTACACTAGAAAACCCAATAAGCTTGTTAGAGGTCTTGTCTGCAATAAAAGATTTACCCACAGGTAAAAGTCCGGGTCCAGACGGCTTCTCAAACACATACTATAAGACTTATAAACATATCCTAGCCCCACACCTACTTAAATTATTCCAAACATTGGAGAACGAGGGCTCTTTCTCGCAAGACATGCTGTCGGCACATATTTCTGTAATACCCAAACCCCAGAAAAGTCCAACAGACCCCAGTAGTTATAGGCCGATATCCCTCCTAAACACGGATATAAAAATTTTAGGCAAAATCTTAGCAAAAAGAATCAACGTAGTACTGCAGTCCCTAATACATACGGACCAAGTGGGATTCGTCCCGGGGCGAGAGGCAAGGGACAATACAATAAGAGCCCTGACTTTAATATCATATGCTAAACATAACAAAATTCCATCAGCCCTCTTGGCGGTAGACGCCGAGAAGGCGTTCGATCGCATAAATTGGAGATTTCTTGAAGAGACACTAAAGGCGATAGGATTTGGACCACACATGATCTCACGCATACTTAGCCTATACACCAGTCCCACCGCTAAAGTTAAGGCAAATGGAATGCTATCAAACCCCTTCCAAATTCAAAACGGCACACGACAGGGTTGCCCCTTGTCGCCCATATTGTTTATTCTAACAATGGAGGTCTTTGCTACACATATTAGAAATAACAATGAGATACATGGTATAAAGATAGGCCCTCACGATTTTAAAATTGCATTATACGCTGACGACGTACTATTCACAATTACTGATCCACACCGCACAGTTCCTATAATCTTAAAAGAAATTAACACCTTCGGCCGGTTCTCGGGTTTCTCGATAAACCCGCAGAAATCGGAGATTCTAAATATTTCCATGGCCCAGACTGATTTTCTTAATGTTTCAAACACCTGCCCAATGATTGTCCGAGACAGGTCCATAAAATACTTAGGGATACATATCTCCCCTAACCACACACAACTATTTAAAGAAAATTACACCAAACTTTTATTAACAACGCAACAAGATCTTCGCACTTGGTCTTTAAAACCAATTTCATGGTGGGGACGCACACAATGCATTAAAATGACCACTTTGCCCAGGGTATTGTACCTACTTCAAGCGGTACCCATAACTCTTCCCAAATGGTACCTAGCTCAACTCCAAAGACATATAAATGCCTTTATCTGGGGAAAAGGAAAACCTAGGATTAATAAATCCAACATGTACAGAGCCACAATAAATGGAGGACTGGGGTTACCAGACTTAACAGTATATTATAACGCAGTCACCTTACAAAGAATTCTAGACTGGCATAGAGCAGGTGACTCGAAAGCCTGGGTATCCTTAGACTCTAACATCCTTAGAGTTCCTTCAGTGGGAGCTCTATGCTGGGTACCAAAATCTTTACGGCCCCCACAGTGTTATGATCTAATGATTCATAAACATGTTTTTGACTCCTGGGATAATATTAATCTTCACCAGACGTATCTCACTGGAGCCCGCTCCCCTCTTTTTCCCATACCACTGAACGCTGAGATGATAGGAGGGTTGGATAAAGGACAACAGAGACTAACTGAATGGGGATACACAGTGCCACTAAAAGAATTTACGCTTCATGGGAAGTTAGCAGGGAGAGAAAATCTAAGTGCAGTAGCGGGAGGACGATACTCTAACTGGTTAAAATATTCTCAACTACACCATTTTATATACACTTCACCACACCAAAAAGACTTCCTTAGGGAACTGACACCGTTCGAAACTCTTTGCATAAATACAACGCCGCTGCGGCACTCACTGTCATTGACACGCAAACTTATACAAATAGAACACACACACACGCTCCCCTCATACACGACCAAATGGCACGAGGAGCTGGGACATGATATAAATGGGAAGGATTGGAAGAAAATCTTTCAAAACACAAAAAAGTCGTCAAGCTCACCCCAAATGCTAGAACTTAATTTTAAAGTGCTACTGAGATGGTACTTAACACCTTCACGCATCCACTCCATCTACCCGGAGGCAAGCAGTAACTGCTGGAGAGGTTGCCCTACTAGAGGACAATACCTACATATGTGGTGGGAATGTGATGTAATCAAACCACTCTGGTGCGAAATAGAAACTTTTTATAGGCAAATACTGACTGAGGAATTTGAGCTGACACCCAGACTAGCGTTATTAAATGACCTCCCCCCGTTCCCTTGCAAACTGAGACTTAGACTTTTACAAATAGGCATCACAAGCGCCAAATCTCTAATAGCGTTTCATTGGAAAACACAACACAGGCCAACACTATTAGAATGGATCAATAAGGTCACAGACATGCTAGCACTCGAGGAATATAGTTACTACAAAAGAAAACAGATCGGCACTTTTGCAGACATTAAATTTCTCTGGGAAGAACTAACTACACGGCAGGTCCCTTTACGTAGGCCAATAACATAAAGTCCCTTCTCTCCCTATTTACCTGTCTCTCTCTTCGTTTCCTCTTATATCTCTTGTTGACGCTGATCTCGGGGGCCTCCCCCCCTTGGAAGGAATGGTGGTTCCAAAGTTTATAGTTAAGTTTATCGTTACAAAGTTATGAGAATAATTTCACCAAGGAGCAACGAAACTACACACCTATGTGTTAACCTCATCCAAACCGTTACATTGGGAGAAGACTGTAAAAGACTATATTTATGTAATTGTTGTCTCTTAATTTTCTATTTTTCTTCCATGCTCTGTACATTTTTTATTTTTGTGGATGACAATAAAGCTCTTTGAAAACCAAAATAATAATATGATTCATATAATGTAGTTACACAGAGGTGGAATCTCTTTATATAACAATTAGATATACAAACTTGAAAAAAGGGCATACGTTGGCACCACTACAAATATTACTATTTTGAATAAATAACATATATTTTCAAAGGGTTAATAACCATTCGGCCACTGATTTCACTATGATTTTATACAGGGTAGATCCCATTCCCCCTCCATGTCATTCAATTGTTTTTAGCCTGGCCCAATGGTGTTTTTGCCACAGAAATTGATGCCAACACTGGCATAGGTGACATAATTCTCATTTTTGAATAAGTAACAGATATTTTCAAAGGGTTAATAACCATTGGGCCACTGATTTCACTATACATTTATACAGGGTAGATCCCCCTCCATGTCATGCAATTGTTTTTAGCCTGGCCCAATGGTGTTTTTGGCACAGAAATTGATGCCAACACTGGCATAGGTGACATAATTCTCATTTTTGAATAAGTAACAGATATTTTCAAAGGGTTAATAACCATTGGGCCACTGATTTCACTATAAATTTATACAGGGTAGATCCCCCTCCATGTCATGCAATTGTTTTTAGCCTGGCCCAATGGTGTTTTTGGCACAGAAATTGATGCCAACACTGGCATAGGTGACATAATTCTCATTTTTGAATAAGTAACAGATATTTTCAAAGGGTTAATAACCATTGGGCCACTGATTTCACTTTGAATATATACAGGGCAGATCCTCTTCCATGCCATGCAATTGTTTTTAGCCTGGCACAATGGTGTTTTGGCACAGAAATTGATGCCAACCCTGGCATAGGTGACATAATTCTCATTTTTGAATAAGTAACCGATATTTTCAAAGGGTTAATAACCATTGGGCCAGGCTAAAAACAATAGCATGGCATGGAGGGGGATCTACCCTGTAGATATTCATAGTGAAATCAGTGGCCCAATGGTTATTAACCCTTTGAAAATATCTGTTACTTATTCAAAATTGAGAATTATGTCACCTATGCCAGGGTTGGCATCAATTTCTGTGCCCAAAACACCATTGGGCCAGGCTAAAAACAATTGCATGGCATGGAGGGGGATCTACCCTGTATATATTCATAGTGAAATCAGTGGCCCAATGGTTATTAACCCTTTGAAAATATATGTTATCTATTCAAAATAGTAATATTTGTAGTGGTGCCAACGTATGCCCTTTTTTCAAGTTTGTATATCTGTTATATAAAGAGATTCCACCTCTGTGTAACTACATTTATATGAATCATATTATTATTTTAATAAAACCTATTTTTTTATTTTAAAAAAAATTGAATAAGAAACCAACTTCCATGAATAAGAAACAGAATTTCACGAATAAGAAACAGCTTGAATAAGAAACCAACTTCCTTGTCGTGTGACTGAGCCTGCTGGGGCCCTGGGCCATCTTTTCTTTTCTTTTAGGCGGCACTAAGTTGAAGTTAGATAACTTGAGCTGAACTTGTCAACTTGATATACATTTATTACAACGAACTTGCAGCCTCGCTGCCTCTATAGTCAAGGGAAGTGACTTGAGTCACTTGACTATTTTGGCAGCGAGGCTGCAAGTTCGTTGTAATAAATGTATAAGTTCAACTTCAACTCACGTTATCTAACTTCAACTTAGTGCCGCACTGCCGCCTAAAATAAAAGATTGGCCCAGGGCCCCAGCAGGCTCAGGAGGACAGGAGTCACTATAAAAGGTTGAGGCCCGCCACCTACCTAAATCAATCTAATAGTAATCACAATTATTATATCACAATACATAGTCGATTCGAACTTCGAAGTTAACACAGTCACTGTCACACAACAACAACAGAAGAAGACAGTGAGTCAGTCAACCTGAACCCCAACCCCGCCACCACTGACCTACCTAAAAAGATGCGCCGCCGCCAAATATAGATAACAACAGAGGCGTAACTAGAAACCGCAGGGCCCCGGTGCAAGAATCCATGAAGGGCCCCCCGCCCCCTCCCCCTCCCCCCCAAAAAGTGTGATTTTGATACATTTAATTTTTCTCTCTTTTTTTTTTTACATTTTTTATAATAAATACACACACAGTGTAGTAGGAGGATAGGGGCTGTAGTGTATCCATGATAAAGTCAATCTACTACACGAGTTGCAAGTACATGATGTAGTTTGTACACTTTATTTTTAGTGCTTGGGCACTAATTTATATATAATATATATACACATATATATATATATATATATATATATATATCTTACTAGTCGGGGAGAAAATGTACTAGTCCACTTAGATATATACTGTATATAGGGGCATATACAGTATACTGCTGTCACTACCCCAGTCCCCTGCTCACATAGTGTCTTATTCTCCCCATTTGTTTTTATTATATGTTACCCCCAGCTTACCCCATATAACCCGGGCCAAGCAGATTTTCTCCCAGCCAGATGAGAGCCCACACGACATGACACAGTGTCAAGTTGTGTAGACATTATTATAAATAACTGCAAACATTACTTTTTGATTAATTTCCCTATTTTTTTTTTGCATTAAATTATTAATGTTTATTGTTATATATGTATATGTACCCATAGAGGGTATTTCAAGAAAGCCCTGTTTGTCTGTTAAAAATAACATGTAATTTGTTTGGGTGCTCTTAACAATAGAGCAGATGATTATGGTGAAACCAACACACAGCAAAAATGGCAAAATTGACAGCATTTACACATGAACACTGGAGAAAAAAAACTACATTCCTAAAGAGTTATGCATTCATATTTTCGTCAACATGGGTACACACAATGTGCATGGAACTATAAAAAAAAATTATGACAATGTATTTTTAACCTAGCTAAAGTATAAAAAGAGGATGGTCCACCTTTAAGTCATAAGTACTATTTAAAGTAAACTAGTTTAAGCTTGCAACCTAGGAAAAATGCTTTCAAATAAAAAAAAGGGGAGGGGACCTTTTAAAGTCCCATCCAAGATGTAGCCCATATGACTCCACTTTTTAAATGACTAAAAGTTCTATACTTTATTCATCCATATTACAGGGATGTTCCAGCTAAAATAGAAGCACTTTAGTGTGCATTTCAAATGCACATTAAGCATATCTAAATATGCTTCATATCAGCATTTTAAATAGTTTTTGTGATCAGAGAGCTGTCAGTGACTTGTATCATGCAACCCAATGCATGGCTCAACCTCTGAGCAGACACACTATTTAACATACTAGTGTATGGAGCATATCTAAATATGCTTCTCTTACACATGCACAATAAACGTTCTAACTAAAAATAGTAATAACATTTAATAGAAGCATTTTTGCTAAAACAAGTATATTGCAGAAATATTATATTAAAAACTGTCTGTAATACTCCTTTAAAAACAAAAGTATATAGGGGAATAATAGCTTGAAAAAGAAGCCCATGACACATCCTTATAACTAATACAGCCCTGGTGAGGAAGAGAAGCTGTTTAAAGTGTTGGGTAAAAAAAAAAAAAAAAAGAAAGAAATTAATAAATTAAAAAAAGATCCTTTTACCTATCATTTGAGTTTCTAAAGATGTAATGACTCAAATTACACAGGCTCTATGTACTAGGCATCAGATACCACCCTTGTGGTGCAGGCTTACTCAAAATCAAGTGGTCATGTGGCCATTCTGTTGTAACCTCTCTGCCCCATCTGAAAATGCAGAGATAACCACACCAAACTATTTTTTGGGGTGATTCGCAGACCCTAGTCTTGTGAGAGCAAGCAAGGCACTGCACTGCAGCAGAAAACAGAAAATACAGGCAGCTGTGTCTGCTGCCTTTTTGATGTGAACCATGTCCGTCTGGGCATTAGCATACAGGGTACCGGTACATAGTGAAAAGATTTCCGTAGGAGATTAACTAAATTGGTCATTGCAATTAGAGAGAAAACTCACAAAACATAATATACCAATTCACTAGCGTAGGCTGGATTTGGACATAATGCATGCCATTCCTTCCTCCAATGGCGCTGCAGTAATCATCCTCTAATTATAATAAACATAAATGCCTCTCTTCAATCTCAGCATGTGGGCACTAGCATGAGCAATGATCTGCTAATCTCCAGTTGTCCATTTTTATGTATCTCCTCAGTGTCGATGGCATGGCACCTTACAGGTGATGGTGATTTACATTGCAGGAGAGAAGCTTGCTATCTGCATTGCCACAATTGGTAAATGTGCATGTGGACCCCATCATTGTTTTACCAAGGTAAAAACTCAGTAACTCCCAGTAAGGTTAATAGGAGAGGACTTACCGCATCAGAGACGTGCAGCCAGTCTGCCAGATATTGATGCCTGTTGCCGCGGCTCCACACAATCACTGTCTTCTGACACTGACAGTCAGGACTCAGAGTCTCAGAGCAAATGTGCGCGCCAAACAGCCGCCAGCCAATGGGAAGATCTTTCGGCTGCTGCTGAGCTGCTGCACCAATCAATGCGATCTATTATTTGGTGGACTGCGGCAACAGGCTGACTGTGACTCTGTAATCCATATGAGTGTAATCCATATTATGAGTAGCAGGCTGCGGCAGATGGAAAAAAATAAAATAAAAAATAAACAAGCCGTGACTTCTGCACCACCGGTAGTACTTCAACTTGTCTTGTTGTACTTGTTATCATAACAAGTACAACAAGACAAGTTGAAGTAGTCTTCTACGCTCCGGTTGCATCATGCCAGCCCCAGTCAGATTCAGACGAGTTCTGAATCTGATTGGCTGTCAGACTAGTAGTGAGAGGCGGCCAGGACGGAGGCTAGCCTCCTGTGGAAGCGTATGGGGCGCATTGGAGAGCACTGCATTAGCACCTTTTCTCCTCTGGTGGCAGTCTCTCAGCGTCCCATACACTTCCACAGTAGTCAATGCATTCATATTGCGCAATGCAAGGACAGCCGGCTGTCCTTGTCTTGCGCAATATGAATGTATTGATGTATAAACAAACAGTGAGTCGGTTTTAATAAAATTTACACACAGAATCATGATTTTGGTGGAGGGGTGGGGGGGTAGGGGGGGTCACCTTATTTTATAAAAAAAAAAATATGAAAAAAAAAAATAATAATTTTTTTATTTTTTAATTTTAAATAAATGCTGCCTGTAATTACATAGATTGGCCAGGGGAGGCGCTGCCTCACCTGCCTCCTGTGACTGCACGTCACTGTTCTCAATGGTGCACAAACAGCCACTAGCAGGGGATGTCAATCACCCCGATCGGATCGGGATGATTTCAGTCCGCCACCTAAAAGGCTGCTTCTTAACTTACATTTCAGGCCGACCAGAAACTATCGGCGTAGAATGCAGCATCCGCTGCATAATAAATCTACCCCTAGGGTGCAACTGTTTATTTGAATAATGACAACTGTATGCTACTGTGATAGTAAGATCAGAAGTCTGTATTTAATCCTTATTATTTTGTAGCAAAAAGAAAAAAGAAAAAAGAAACAATATGGTTGGAAATTCGATAGTGCCAAGTACACAAATATATTTTGATGGTTTAACTAATTTTGTTATGATGTATTTGAATTGCGTGTCACAATACAGCTTTATCAAATCAAACACTGGGTGAAGTAATGTTATTTATCTTTTTACACAAATGTTGGTAGGAAACTGCATGCAGGAATGACAAGAAGGGAAGTGATTTCTAGAATCATAGAATATTTTTATAAAAGTAACAGCCCCTGCTCTGATAGGGACTTAGATTAAATGCTCTGTAAATTTGTACAATTAGAGCGGCAAGGAGGGGTTACATTGGCAAGTTTCCCATATTTAGGTCTCATGAGGTAAATTCAGCCTGGACCATTCCAGTCAAAGACAAAGTACTAGAGTACAAGTGACACACTAAATTTGTTTTCACTCATGCGGTAACTGCGCTCAGGTTAAAATGTTAGCACAGACGGATTAGCACACATATTACAAGTTGAAAGTAAAAAGTCAGCACATGGGTGAAAAACTCATGTGCTTACTTCAGGACTTTGGATGCACACTAAAAAAAAGAACTGAAACTCTAGATTTGTTTTTACCCCAGTACCTACAGGCTGACAGATTAAAGAACAACTAAACTATTCTGCTTCAAACTATCAGAGAAAAAAGGAAATAAATGACAGATCAATTCTACCACTTATATTGAGCCTGGCACATTGTTTACACTAGCAGTGATGTCACTAGGAAGCCATGCGCATGCACAAAGCAGACACAAATGAGTGAACAGGACATTGTAGAAAGGTTGTGAATGAACATATTTGCTTTTGCAAATTAAGGGTAAATGTACCTTTAATGATGAGGCAATCTATTATTAAAAAGCCTTTTGTGCCTGTTTATCTTTACTGTATATATGCAAATGATATTACTATGGAACTGAATGGGTATTCATTATATAAAGCTATAAAAACTCTACAAATCTTTATTATTGTACTTGGTTTATTTAAAAAATATATTTGTCTTTAACATACGTTTCTAGTCTCTGAATAATTATAGGTACTTGATAACTAGATCTCCTGCTCTCACCTCTTAGGGTCTGATTCTCTAAAGCTGGTGAGATTCTATAAGATGCCTCGTCAGTATTACGAGGTCCCTAAGGAACTGATTTAAAGGCATTTTTTACCTTGTGAACTGTGTATTTCATTAAAGGGATATGAAACCCAGAATTTATCTTTCATGATTCAGATAGAGCACGCAATTTTAAACAACTTTCTAATTTACTTTTATTATCATTTTTATTTAGTTTTCTTGTTATCTTTTGTTGAAAAGCAGGGATGTATGCTTAGGAGCACTATTTCCTGCAATGTAGTGCTCCAGTTGCCTACCTAGGTATCTCTTCATCACAGACTATGATGGCAACGAAGCACATTTGATAATTTAAGTAAATTGGAATCTATTTATTTTTTTATTAATAATTTTTATTAAAGAAACACCAAATAAACAGGTATACAAACATGAGACGGTTAGGTACATTTATGCACATTACATAGTATTCATAAATCAAGATAAAATTGTCTCTTACAAGTTAACAATTATGATAGTGTTTCAGGTTTTTACATTTCTTCTATATTGTATCATCATATATGGTTGGTCGGTGTGACAAATCAACAGGTCAACCCTGGAGTTGAAATCCGTTCTGAATATATACAGTGTGAGCAGTAAGATTTCCAAGAGTCATTTTATACGATCGGGAAATGTTCCTGCAGTGGTATTTTAAACACTCTTATAGTAATCATTTCTACTCGGCTTATGTAAGGTTCAGTGATTTTCAGGCTTCTCGAAAGGCAGAGAGGGGGAAGGGAGAGGAGAGAAAAAAATTAAGGGGGGGTTATTGCTATATTAGTAGTGCGAATAATAGGTATTAAGATGAGATGGATAATGAATCCCAATGTTCCCAAATCACACAGTGTAGGTCTAGGTTTCCTCTATTTGAAAATACCGCTTCTCTCATGGTTCTAATATACATTATGATTTCCTTAACTTTAGATAGGGTGGGGCTGCTTGTTGTTTCCATTGTTTTGCTATGGACAACTTGGTTGCCATCATTATGTATATGTAAAGCTATCTATGTGTTTTGGGTAGTTTGGGGAGTTCTAAGTGGAGAAAATGCATTTCCAGGTTATTCCCCTTGGTGAGGCCTAGGCGGGAGAAAAGGTTTAGAACATCATGCCATAAGTGTCGTATTTTGGGACAATTCCACTAAATGTGGAGATCATCGCCCGTGTTCCTGCACCCTCTCCCAACAGGTTGAGGGGTTCTGAGGGGGAATTTTGTGTAGTCTCTTGGGGACCTAATGCCATCTCGTTAAAATTTTGAAGAAAAGTTCAAAAAGGGTTATACAATGTATAGCCGTTCTAGCATAAGTAATAGCTACTGACCAATGCTTATGTGATATTTCTTTCTGGAGATCTCTTTTCCAAGCTAGGATATTGTGGGGTTTAAGTAGGGTAGGACAATCTAGTAGAAATTGGTAATGTATAGTTAGCAGCTTATGTTTTTGAAGTCTCTGTCTGACAATGTGTAATAATTACTAGAACATTAATTTACCCAAAGTACGGAAGTCCTCCATTTTTTTTATCTATTTGGAAATATGTAAACTGTGTTTGCAAATGAGAATTTGGCTCAAGGGAAGAATTACATTAGGATAAGTTTAGATATGGTGAATAAAAAGGTTATAAATATGACTTTTTCTCATTTATATAATATAGTGAATACAGTGCTCTTACAGACTATATGCTCCATTTACTAAGTAGCGTAAGCTGCTTCAGAGTCCTTGCGGGTCAGGTTCACCAGACCACTGCTTCTTACAATCTCCACCACCTCTGAGTTGGCAGAGAGAAATCACACTGAACTCACTTCGCTCAGGTGAAGGGAGTGGCATTACATGCTCTATTATGCGTGTAATGGTACAAACAGGGTCCGCTGGCAGTATGCTGCAAAACTATGTGGACAAGTTCTCAAGTTGGGAACCTTGTCCACATGCACTTCAATATATGTGGCCCTCTGAACCTGATGTTCTGAGAATCATCACAATAGCGCTATGGTATTTATGTATCTCTATCATGATCGAGGTGTTATAAATGGCTGAAACCACTGTGGGAGGTGATGGTTCTCTAGTTGAATGTTATAAACAGCATCACCATCTTCTTTTGATACATTACAAAAGTGAAACTAGAACATGAAAAATAAAACTATATGAACAGGAAGATTGTGGGTATATTATACATGTGAATACAGTGTATATATATATATATATATATATATATATATATATATATATATATATATATATATATATATACAAGAAAAGGTCCAAAGTCCTAGTCTCCAGGCAAAGGAATAAAAAGGTAGAGAACTCCTTTATTCCAAACAATGTTAAAAACTTAATGTAAATGGGTATACAGTGTATATCCGTGCTCCACAGCAGACATGTTTCATGCACACTGCATTTGTTCACTGCATAGGGGAGCAACAGCTATTTATACACATAAATTCTTAAAGATACAATATATATTAATGCTATATACCCTCTGAGTTACCATATACATAACTAGGCTGCAAAGTTGATATCCAAATATTCAATAGGAACTGGGCAAGAAAATTAATTTAAGCAATATTTTTTTATTTCATTTTACTTAATATTACTATGAGGTTCTATTTTCACCCTTAGATTATAGAAATAAATTGCTAAGATCTACCCTAAGTCCTAGGCTCCTTTATATTACCCTACTATATATTTTATATAGCCACCTCAGAAGCAATCTCATAACTATGTGAATATATATTCCCCTATACATAGAGATCAACGTCCCTTCTAAAGTTAAGACCATCTGGGATAGAGGTATTGAAGGTAAATATCCAGAAGACCTCTCTGAAGTTCAATTTGTTCTCCCTATTACCCCCTCTTCTCCAACTAGGGACATAATCAATTCCCTGAACTCTCAAAAGATTATAGTTGGAATTATGAAATTCCCTAAAATGTTTGGCTATTGGTGTAGTTAAGTTCTTATCCTCAATGGATCTGAGATGCTGTAACACCCTGTTCTTTAGTGACCTCATAGTTCTACCTACATATTGTTTTGAACCCCCCCCCACATGTTAGGAGGTATATTACATGAGTTGTGTTACAGTTTATAGGGAATTTTATCTCATGTGTGCGTTTTGTAGAAGTAGAGCTACAGCTTTTTCCTTCCATTACATGATCACATGTTTTACAAATGTTTTTTCTACGCTTGAAAAAAACTTTTTGTTATATTGGGAGATCTGAGGGGGAAACTAGATTGCCTATTGTTTTACCCTTTCTTGAGATAAATTCACAACCATCCTGTATTATTTTCTTCATTACAGCCAGCACCTAAAATGGGGATACTCTATCTGATAATGTTACATATTTATTTGTTATTATTTATTGTAAAATACTATCGGCTAGATTTAGAGTTTGGCGTTAGCCGTCAAAACCAGCGTTAGAGGCTCCTAACGCTGGTTTTGGGCTACCGCTGGTATTTAGAGTCAGTCAGGAAAGGGTCTAACGCTCACTTTGCAGCCGCGACTTTTCAATACCGCAGATCCCCCTACGCCATTTGCGTATCCTATCTTTTCAATGGGATCTTTCTAACGCCGGTATTTAGAGTCTTGGCTGAAGTGAGCTTTAGAAATCTAACGACAAAACTCCAGCCGCAGAAAAAAGTCAGGAGTTAAGAGCTTTATGGGCTAACGCCGGTTTATAAAGCTCTTAACTACTGTGCTCTAAAGTACACTAACACCCATAAACTACCTATGTACCCCTAAACCGAGGTCCCCCCACATTGCCGCCACTCTATTAAAAATTTTTAACCCCTAATCTGCCGACCGCACACCGCCGCCACCTACGTTATCCCTATGAACCCCTAATCTGCTGCCTCTAACACCGCCGATTCCTATATTATATTTATTAACCCCTAATCTGCCGCCCCCAACGTCGCCTCCACCTACCTACAATTATTAACCCCTAATCTGCCGACCGGACCTCACCGATACTATAATAACGTTATTAACCCCTAATCCGCCTCACTTCCGCATCAATAACCCTATAATAAATAGTATTAACCCCTAATCTGCCCTCCCTAACATCGCCGACACCTAACTTCAAGTATTAACCCCTAATTTGCCGATCGGACCTCACCACTACTCTAATAAATTTATTAACCCCTAAAGCTAAGTCTAACCTTAACTCTAACACCCCCCTAAGTTAAATATAATTTAAATCTAACGAAATAGATTTCTTGCAGTACAGCGGTCCCACCCCTTGCTCTCTCTCTATCCCCCCTCTCTTTTGTTCTCTCTTTCACCCCTCTCTTTTGCTCTCTCTTTCTCCCCTCTCTTTTGCTCTCTCTTTCTCCCCTCTCTTTTGCTCTCTCTCTCTCCCCTCTCTTTTACTCTCTCTCTCCCCCCTCTTTTACTCTCTCCCTCCCCCCTCTCCTTTGCTCTCTCTCTCCCCCCTCTCTTTTGCTCTCTCTCTCCCCCCTCTCTTTAGCTCTCTCTTCCCCCTCTCTTTTGCTCTCTCTTCCCCCTCTCTTTTGCTCTCTCTCTCCCCCCTCTCTTTTGCTCTCTCTCCCCCCTCTCTTTTGCTCTCTCTCCCCCCTCTTTTGCTCTCTCTTTCTCCCCCTTTTTTGCTGTCTCTCTCCCTCTCTTTTGCTCTCTCTCTTCCCCCTCTCGTTTGCTCTCTCTCCTCTCATTTGCTCTCTCTCTCCTCTCGTTTGCTCTCTCTCCTCTCATTTGCTGTCTTTCTCCCTCTCTTTTGCGCTCTCTCCCCCCTCTTTTGTGCTCTCTCCTCCCTCTTTTGTGCTCTCTCCCCCCTCTTTTGTGCTCTCTCCCCCCTCTTTTGCGCTCTCTCTCCCCCCTCTCTTTTGCGCTCTCTCCCCCTCTCTTTTGCACACTCTCCCCCCTCTCTTTTGCTGTCTCTCTCCCCCCTCTCTTTTGCTGTCTTTCTTTCCCCTCTCTTTTGCTGTCTCTCTTCCGCCCCTCTCTTTTGCTGTCTCTCTCCCCCCCTCTCTTTTGCTGCCTCTCTCCCCCTCTCTTTTGCTGTCTCTCTCCCCCCTCTCTTTTGCTGTCTCTCTCCCCCTCTCTTTTGCTCTCTCTCTCTCCCCCTTTTTTGCTGTCTCTCTCCCTCTCTTTTTCTCTCTCTCTTCCCCCCTCTCGTTTGATCTCTCTCCTCTGGTTTGCTCTCTCTCTTCTCTCATTTGCTCTTATTTTGAATATAGAAAATAAAAAAAAACTATTTTTTGGGGGCAAACTGGGTACTGGTAGACAGCTGCCAGTACTCAAGATGGTGGCAAGTAGGTACAGGGGGGAGGGTTAGAAAGCTATATGGGGGATCAGGGAGGTTGGGGGCTAAGGGGGGATCCAACACTGCAGAATATATATATATATATATATATATATATATATATAGATAAATGCTTTTTATTTTAGTACTGGCAGACTTTCTGCCAGTACTTAAGATGGCAGGGACAATTGTGGGGTTGGGGAGGGAAGAGCTGTTTGGGAGGGATCAGGGGGTGAGATGTGTCAGGTGGGAGGTTGATCTCTACACTAAAGCTAAAATTATCCATACAAGCTTCCTACAAGCTACCTAATTAACCCCTTTACACATCTGGTGCGCAGCGGCATTTAGCAGCCTTCTAATTACCAAAAAGCAATGCCAAAGCCATATAAGTCTGCTATTTCTGAACAAAGGGGATCCCAGACAAGCATTTACAACCATTTGTGCAATGATTGCACAAGCTGTTTGTAAATAATTTCACTGAGAAAACGTTTGTGCAAAAATGAACAATTTTTTTTATTTGATCCCATTTGGCTGTGAAATGGTAGCATGAAATATACCAAAATGGTTCTAGATCAATACTTTGGGTTGTCTACTAAAACAAAATATATACATGTGAAGGGTTTTTCCGGGATTCCTGACAGATATCAGTGTTCCAATGTAACTATCGCTAATTTTGGAAAAAAAAAAATGGTTTGGAAATAGCAAAGTGTTACTTATTTTTTGTTTTTTATTTTTTGTTTTTTATTTATTATAACTTGCCCTATAACTTGCAAAAAAAGCAAAGAACATGTAAACATTGGGTATTTCTAAACTCAGGACAAAATTTAGAAACTATTTAGCATGGGTGTTTTGGTGGTGGTTGTAGATGTGTAACAGATTTTGGGGGTCAAAGTTAAAAAAAGTGTGTATTTTTTCATCATATATTATATATTTTTTATAGTAAATTATAAGATACTAGTCCTAAAGCCAGTGTACATGGGCCATTTCTTGCAGTACAGCGGTCCCACCCCTTGCTCTCTCTCTATCCCCCCTCTCTTTTGTTCTCTCTTTCTCCCCTCTCTTTTGCTCTCTCTTTCTCCCCTCTCTTTTGCTCTCTCTTTCTCCCCTCTCTTTTGCTCTCTCTCTCTCCCCTCTCTTTTACTCTCTCTCTCCCCCCTCTTTTACTCTCTCCCTCCCCCCTCTCCTTTGCTCTCTCTCTCCCCCCTCTCTTTTGCTCTCTCTCTCCCCCCTCTCTTTAGCTCTCTCTTCCCCCTCTCTTTTGCTCTCTCTTCCCCCTCTCTTTTGCTCTCTCTCTCCCCCCTCTCTTTTGCTCCCTCTCCCCCCTCTCTTTTGCTCTCTCTCCCCCCCTCTTTTGCTCTCTCTTTCTCCCCCTTTTTTGCTGTCTCTCTCCCTCTCTTTTGCTCTCTCTCTTCCCCCTCTCGTTTGCTCTCTCTCCTCTCATTTGCTCTCTCTCTCCTCTCGTTTGCTCTCTCTCCTCTCATTTGCTGTCTTTCTCCCTCTCTTTTGCGCTCTCTCCCCCCTCTTTTGTGCTCTCTCCTCCCTCTTTTGTGCTCTCTCCCCCCTCTTTTGTGCTCTCTCCCCCCTCTTTTGCGCTCTCTCCCCCCTCTCTTTTGCGCTCTCTCCCCCTCTCTTTTGCACACTCTCCCCCCTCTCTTTTGCTGTCTCTCTCCCCCCTCTCTTTTGCTGTCTTTCTTTCCCCTCTCTTTTGCTGTCTCTCTTCCGCCCCTCTCTTTTGCTGTCTCTCTCCCCCCCTCTCTTTTGCTGTCTCTCTCCCCCTCTCTTTTGCTGTCTCTCTCCCCCCTCTCTTTTGCTGTCTCTCTCCCCCTCTCTTTTGCTCTCTCTCTCTCCCCCTTTTTTGCTGTCTCTCTCCCTCTCTTTTTCTCTCTCTCTTCCCCCCTCTCGTTTGATCTCTCTCCTCTGGTTTGCTCTCTCTCTTCTCTCATTTGCTCTCTCTCTCCTCTCTTTTGCACTCTCTCCCCCTCTCTTTTGCGCTCTCTCCCCCCCTCTGTTTTGTGCTCTCTCCCTCCTCTCTTTTGCACTCTCTCTTCCTCTTTTGCGATCTCTCCCCCTCTCTTTTGCGCTCTCTCCCCCTCTCTTTTGCGCTCTCTCCCCCCTCTCTTTTGTGCTCTCTCCCCCTCTCTTTTGCACTCTCTCCCCCCTCTCTTTTGCTGTCTCTCTCCCCCCTCTCTTTTGCTGTCTCTCTCCCCCTCTCTTTTGCTGTCTCTCTCCCCCTCTCTTTTGCTGTCTCTCTCCCCCTCTCTTTTGCTGTCTCTCTCCCCCTCTCTTTTGCTGTCTCTCTCCCCCTCTCTTTTGCTGTCTCTCTCCCCCTCTCTTTTGCGCTCTCTCCCCCCTCTCTTTTGTGCTCTCTCCCCCTCTCTTTTGCACTCTCTCCCCCCTCTCTTTTGCTGTCTCTCTCCCCCCTCTCTTTTGCGCACTCTCCCCCTCTCTTTTGCTGTCTCTCTCCCCCTCTCTTTTGCTGTCTCTCTCCCCCTCTCTTTTGCTGTCTCTCTCCCCCTCTCTTTTGCTGTCTCTCTCCCCCTCTCTTTTGCTGTCTCTCTCCCCCTCTTTCTTTTGCTGTCTCTCTCCCCCTCTTTCTTTTGCTGTCTCTCTCCCCTTCTTTCTTTTGCTGTCTCTCTCCCCCCCTCTCTTTTGCTCTCTCTCTCCCTCCTCTCTTTTGCTGTCTCTCTCCCCCTCTTTCTTTTGCTGTCTCTCTCCCCTTCTTTCTTTTGCTTTCTCTCTCCCCCTCTCTCTTTTGCTCTCTCTCTCCCCCCTCTCTTTTGCTGTCTCTCTCCCCCCTCTCTTTTGCTGTCTCTCTCCCCCCTCTCTTTTGCTGTCTCTCTCCCCCTCTCTTTTGCTGTGTCTCTTCCCCTCTTTCTTTTGCTGTCTCTCTCCCCTTCTTTCTTTTGCTGTCTCTCTCCCCCTCTCTCTTTTGCTCTCTCTCTCCCCCCTCTCTTTTGCTCTCTCTCTCCCCCTCTCTTTTGCTGTCTCTCTCCCCCCTCTCTTTTGCTGTCTCTCTCCCTCCCTCCCTCTCTTTTGTTGTCTCTCTCCCCATCTCTTTTGCTGTCTCTCCCCCCTCTCTCTTTTGCTGTCTCTCTCCCCCCTCTCTTTTGCTGTCTCTCTCCCCCTCTCTTTTGCGCACTCTCCCCCCTCTCTTTTGCGCACTCTCCCCCCTCTCTTTTGCTGTCTCTCCCCCTTTCTTTTGCTGTCTCTCTCCCCCTCTCTTTTGCTGTCTCTCTCCCCCTCTCTTTTGCTGTCTCTCTCCCCCTCTCTTTTAATGTCTCTCTCCCCCCTTTCTTTTGCTGTCTCTCCCCCCCCCTCTCTTTTGCTGTCTCTCTCCCCCCTTTCTTTTGCTGTCTCTATCCCCCTCTCTCTTTTGCTGTCTCTCTCCCCCTCTCTTTTTTGCTGTATCTCTCTCCCTCTCGCTATCCCCCCCTTCTGCTCTCTCTATCCCCCCTCTTCTGCTCTCTCTATCCCCCTCTTTAGAGCTCTCTGTCTCTCGGCATCTGGCCCCGCCTGGCCCCGTCCCTGTCACACCAGCCCCGCCCACGTCGCACCCGAAGGCCACGTCCACTCCGCCGCACCTGCCCGGCCACGCCCACTCCACACCCGCCTGGCCACGCCCACTCCACCACGTGACACCAGGTCAGTTGGAAGGCCAGGTGTGTTTGTCCTCGTGCACAGTCTCTACTGAGCATGACAGCTTCGGACAAACACACTTGGCCTTTTATTATATAGGATTATAAAAATAATGGTATCTTTAGAAAGTCCATTTAATGGCAAGAAAAATGGTATATAATGTGTGGGTACAGTAAATGAGTAAAAGGAAAATTACATCTAAACACAAACACCGCAGAAATGTAAAAATAGCCCTGGTCCCAAACAGTTAGTAAATTTAAAAGTGCTCTGGTCACTAAGGGGTTAATATTTTTATTTAGTGTCGGGGAGCGGTGGTTTAGGGGTTAAAAACTTGTATTAGTGTTGACGATGCCGGGGGCGGCGGATTAGGGGTTAATAATTATATTTAGTGTTGGCGATGTTGAGGAGCGACAGTTTAAGGGTTTATAACTTTCAACTAGATTACGAGTTTTGCGTTAGAGGCTGTGCGGTGCTAAGGATCAGTTTTCACTCACAGCTCACTTACCTACAGCGCTGGTATTACGAGTTTTTACAAACCCGTCGTTAAAATGCAAGAATTGAGCGTAGAGCAAAATTTTGCTCATTACCGCACTCCAATACCAGCGCTGCTTAAGTCAGCGGTGAGCTGGTGTAACGTACTCATGCTCGATTTCCCCATAGGAATCAACGTGGAGAGCCGGCTGAAAAAAAGTCTAACACCTGCAAAAAAGCAGCGTAAAGCTCCCTAACGCAGCCCCATTGATTCCTATGGGGAAATACAAGTTATGTCTACACCTAACACCCTAACATGAACGCAGAGTCTAAACACCCCTAATCTTACACTTATTAACCCCTAATCTGCCGCCCCCAACATGGCCGACACCTGCATTATATTATTAACCCCTAATCTGCCACTCCGGACACCTTCGCCACCTACATTATATGTATGAACCCCTAATCTGCTGCCCCCAACATCGCCAACACCTACATTATATTTATTAACCCCTAATCTGCCGCCCCCAATGTCGCCGCCACCTACCTACACTTATTAACCCCTAATCTGCCGCCCCCAACGTCGCCGCCACTATATTAAAGTTATTAACCCCTAAACCTAAGTCTAACCCTAAACCTAACACCCCCTAATTTAAATATAATTTAAATAAATCTAAATAAATATTCCTATCATTAACTAAATTTTTCCTATTTAAAACTAAATACTTACCTGTAAAATAAACCCTAAGGCCTAGATTTAGAGTTTGGTGTTAGCCGTGAAAACCAGCGTTAGAGGCTCCTAACGCTGGTTTTAGGCTACCTCCGGTATTTGGAGTCACTCAAAAAAGGGTCTAACGCTCACTTTTCAGCCGCAACTTTTCCATACCGCAGATCCCCTTACGTAAATTGCGTATCCTATCTTTTCAATGGGATTTTTCTAACTCCGGTATTTAGAGTCGTGTCTGAAGTGAGCGTTAGAAATCTAACGACAAAACTTCAGCCGCAGGAAAAAAGTCAGTAGTTAAGAGCTTTCTGGGCTAACGCCGGTTCATAAAGCTCTTAACTACTGTACTCTAAAGTACACTAACACCCATAAACTACCTATGTAACCCTAAACCGAGGTCCCCCCACATCGCCGCAACTCAATTACATTTTTTTAACCCCTAATCTGCCGACCGCCACCTACGTTATCCTTATGTACCCCTAATCTGCTGCCCCTAACACCGCCGACCCCTATATTATATTTATTAACCCCTAACCTGCCCCCCACAACGTCGCAGCCAGCTACCTACAATAATTAACCCCTAATCTGCCGACCGCAAAGCGCCGCCACCTATGTTATACTTATGTAACCCTAATCTGCTGCCCCTAACACCGCCGACCCCTATATTATATTTATTAACCCCTAACCTGCCCTCCCTAACATCGCCAACACCTAACTTCAATTATTAACCCCTAATCTGCCGACCGAATCTCGCCGCTATTCTAATAAATGTATTAACCCCTAAAGCTAAGTCTAACCCTAACACTAACACCCCCCTAAATTAAATATAATTTTAATCTAACAAAATTAATTCACTCTTATTAAATAAATTATTCCTATTTAAAGCTAAATACTTACCTGTAAAATAAACCCTAATATAGCTACACTATAAATTATAATTATATTATAGCTATTTTAAGATTAATATTTATTTTACAGGTAACTTTGTATTTATTTTAACCAGGTACAATAGCTATTAAATAGTTAAGAACTATTTAATAGCTAAAATAGTTAAAATAATTACAAATTTACCTGTAAAATAAATCCTAACCTAAGTTACAATTAAACCTAACACTACACTATCAATAAATTAATTAAATAAAATACCTACAATTACCTACAATTAAACCTAACACTACACTATCAATAAATAAATTAAATACAATACCTACAAATAACTACAATGAAATAAACTAACTAAAGTACAAAAAATAAAAAAGAACTAAGTTACAAAAAATAAAAAAATATTTACAAACATTAGAAAAATATTACAACAATTTTAAACTAATTACACCTACTCTAAGCCCCCTAATAAAATAACAAAGCCCCCCAAAAATAAAAAAATGCCCTACCCTATTCTAAATTACTAAAGTTCAAAGCTCTTTAACCTTACCAGCCCTGAACAGGGCCCTTTGCGGGGCATGCCCCAAGAAGTTCAGCTCTTTTGCCTGTAAAAAAAAACATACAATACCCCCCCCAACATTACAACCCACCACCCACATACCCCTAATCTAACCCAAACCCCCCTTAAATAAACCTAACACTAAGCCCCTGAAGATCATCCTACCTTGTCTTCACCTCACCGGGTGATCGGAACAGCCAATAGAATGCGAGCTCAATCTGATTGGCTGATTGGATCAGCCAATCGGATTGAACTTGATTCTGATTGGCTGATTTCATCAGCCAATCAGAATATTCCTACCTTAATTCCGATTGGCTGATAGAATCCTATCAGCCAATCGGAATTCGAGGGACGCCATCTTGGATGACGTCCCTTAAAGGAACCATCAATCTTCAGTTGGACGTCGCCGGATGAAGATGGGTCCGCGGTGGAGGTCTTCAGGATGGAGCCGGTCCTAATCAGATGAAGATAGAAGATGCCGCTTGGAAGATGATGGTTGCCGGTCTGGATCTACTCTTCTTCCCGGATAGGATGAAGACTTTGGACCCTCTTCTGGACTTCTTCAGTGGATGTCTAGCCCCCGCTTGGGTTGGATGAAGATATCGGAGCCAGGACGGATCGGTGATACCCGGTGAGGTGAAGACAAGGTAGGATGATCTTCAGGGGCTTAGTGTTAGGTTTATTTAAGGGGGGTTTGGGTTAGATTAGGGGTATGTGGGTGGTGGGTTGTAATGTTGGGGGGGGGGGGTATTGTATGTTTTTTTTACAGGCAAAAGAGCTGAACTTCTTGGGGCATGCCCCGCAAAGGGCCCTGTTCAGGGCTGGTAAGGTAAAAGAGCTTTGAACTTTAGTAATTTAGAATAGGGTAGGGCATTTTTTATTTTGGGGGGCTTTGTTATTTTATTAGGGGGCTTAGAGTAGGTGTAATTAGTTTAAAATTGTTGTAAGATTTTCCTTATGTTTGTAAATATTTTTTTATTTTTTGTAACTTAGTTCTTTTTTATTTTTTGTACTTTAGTTAGTTTATTTCATTGTAGTTATTTGTAGATATTGTATTTAATTAATGTATTGATAGTGTAGTGTTAGGTTTAATTGTAGATAATTGTAGGTATTTTATTTAATTAATTTAATGATAGTGTAGTGTTAGGTTTAATTGTAACTTAGGTTAGGATTTATTTTACAGGTAATTTTGTAATTATTTTAACTAGGTAACTATTAAATAGTTCTTAACTATTTAATAGCTATTGTACCTGGTTAAAATAATTACAAAGTTACCTGTAAAATAAATATTAATCCTAAAATAGCTATAATACAATTATAATTTATATTGTAGCTATATTAGGATTTATTTTACAGGTAAGTATTTAGCTTTAAATAGGAATAATTTATTTAATAAGAGATAATTAATTTCGTTAGATGTAAATTATATTTAATTTAGGGGGGGTGTTAGTGTTAGGGTTAGACTTAGCTTTAGGGGTTAATACATTTATTAGAATAGCGGTGAGCTCCAGTCGGCAGATTAGGGGTTAATAATTGAAGTTAGGTGTCGGCGATGTTAGGGAGGGCAGATTAGGGGTTAATACTATTTATTATAGGGTTAGTGAGGCGGATTAGGGGTTAATAACTTTATTATAGTAGCGCTCAGGTCCGCTCGGCAGATTAGGGGTTAATAAGTGTAGGCAGGTGGAGGCGACATTGTGGGGGGCATATTAGGGGTTAATAAATATAATATAGGGGTCGGCGATGTTAGGGCAGCAGATTAGGGGTACATAGGGATAATGTAAGTAGCGGCGGTTTACGGAGCGGCAGATTAGGGGTTAATAATAATATGCAGGTGTCAGCGATAGCGGTGGCGGCAGATTAGGGGTTAATAAGTGTAAGGCTAGGGGTGTTTAGACTCGGAGTTCATGTTAGGGTGTTAGGTGCAGACGTAGGAAGTGTTTCCGCATAGCAAACAATGGGGCTGCGTTAGGAGCTGAACGCAGCTTTTTTGCAGGTGTTAGGTTTTTTTTCAGCTCAAACAGCCCCATTGTTTTCTATGGGGGAATCGTGCACGAGCACGTTTTTGAGGCTGGCCGCTTGCGTAAGCAACTCTGGTATCGAGAGTTGAAGCTGCGTTAAATATGCTCTACGCTCCTTTTTTGGAGCCTAACGCAGCCTTTATGTGGACTCTCAATACCAGAGTTATTTTTATGGTGCGGCCAGAAAAAAGCCGGCGTTAGCTTTTCGGGTCTTTACCGACAAAACTCTAAATCTAGCCGTAAGATAGCTACAATATAACTAATAGTTACATTGTAGCTAGTTTAGGATTTATTTTTATTTTACAGGCAAGTTTGTATTTATTTTAACTAGGTAGAATAGTTATTAAATAGTTATTAACTATTTAATAACTACCTAGCTAAAATAAATACAAATTTACCTGTAAAATAAAACCTAACCTAAGTTACTCTAACACCTAACACTACACTATAATTAAATAAATTAACTAAATTAAATACAATTACCTACAATAAATTAAATTAGCTAAAGTACAAAAACCCCCCACTAAATTACAGAAAATAATAAACAAATTACAGAAATTTAAACTAATTACACCTAATCTAATAGCCCTATTAAAATAAAAAAGCCCCCCCCCCAAAAAAAAAACCCTAGCCTAAACTAAACTACCAATAGCCCTTAAAACGGCCTTTTGCAAGGGAATTCCCCAAAGTAATCAGCTCTTTTACCTGTAAAAAAAATACAAACAACCCCCCCAACAGTAAAACCTACCACCCACACAACCAACCCCCCAAATAAAATACAATCTAAAAAAACCTAAGCTCCCCATTGCCCTGAAAAGGGCATTTGGATGGGCATTGCCCATAAAAGGGCAGTTAGCTCTTTTGCCGCCCAAACCCTAATCTAAAAAATAAAACCCACCAATACACCCTTAAAAAAACCTAACACTAACCCCCTGAAGATTGACTTACCAGGAGACGTCTTCATCCAAGCCGGGCGAAGTGGTCCTCCAGACGGGCAGAAGTCTTCATCCAAGCCGGGCAGAAGTGGTCCTCCAGACGGGCAGAAGTCTTCATCCAGATGGCATCTTCTATCTTCATCCTTCCGGCGCAGAGCGGGTCCATCTTCAAGACATCCGATGCGGAGCATCCTCTTCATCCGATGAGTAAAACAGAATGAAGGTATCTTTAAGTGACGTCATCCAAGATGGCGTCCCTTAGATTCCGATTGTCGGAATTAAGGTAGAAAAAATCCTATTGGCTGATGCAATCAGCCAATAGGATTAAAGTTCAATGTACACTTACACTACTATTAAACAAGATATGAGTGGTGGCACTGGGCAAGTGGGCACAGTATACGCTGTGAGCCTGAGACAAAAAAGCAGACTGATGTTTCACAGTCCAAAAAGTTTTTTTTTTTTTTTAAATGTACACTTACACTACTATTAAACAAGATATGAGTGGTGGCACTGGGCAAGTGGGCACAGTATACGCTGTGAGCCTGACACAAAAAAAGCAGACTGATGTTTCACAGTCAAAATTATTTTTTTTTTTAAATGTACACTTACACTACTATTAAACAAGATATGAGTGGTGGCACTGGGCAAGTGGCACAGTATACGCTGTGAGCCTGACACAATAAAGCAGACTGATGTTTAATAGTCCAAAAAGTTTTTTTATTTTTTAAATGTACACTTACTCTACTATTAAACAAGATATGAGTGGTGGCACTGGGCAAGTGGGCACAGTATACGCTGTGAGCCTGACACAAAAAAGCAGACTGATGTTTCACAGTCCAAAAAGTTTTTTTTTTTTAAATGTACACTTACACTACTATTAAACAAGATATGAGTGGTGGCACTGGGCAAGTGGGCACAGTATACGCTGTGAGCCTGACACAAAAAAAGCAGACTGATGTTTCACAGTCAAAATTTTTTTTTTTTTTAAATGTACACTTACACTACTATTAAACAAGATATGAGTGGTGGCACTGGGCAAGTGGGCACAGTATACGCTGTGAGCCTGACACAATAAAGCAGACTGATGTTTAATAGTCCAAAAAGTTTTTTTATTTTTTAAATGTACACTTACTCTACTATTAAACAAGATATGAGTGGTGGCACTGGGCAAGTGGGCACAGTATACGCTGTGAGCCTGACACAAAAAAGCAGACTGATGTTTCACAGTCAAAAAAGTTTTTTTTTTAAATGTACACTTACACTACTATTAAACAAGATATGAGTGGTGGCACTGGGCAAGTGGGCACAGTATACGCTGTGAGCCTGACACAAAAAAGCAGACTGATGTTTAACAGTCCAAAAAGTTGTTGTTTTTTTTAAATGTACACTTACACTACTATTAAACAAGATATGAGTGGTGGCACTGGGCAAGTGGGCACAGTATACGCTGTGAGCCTGACACCAAAAAAGCAGACTGATGTTTCACAGTCAAAATTATTATTTTTTTTTAAATGTACACTTACACTACTATTAAACAAGATATGAGTGGTGGCACTGGGCAAGTGGGCACAGTATACGCTGTGAGCCTGACACAATAAAGCAGACTGATGTTTAATAGTCCAAAAAGTTTTTTTATTTTTTAAATGTACACTTACTCTACTATTAAACAAGATATGAGTGGTGGCACTGGGCAAGTGGGCACAGTATATGCTGTGAGCCTGACACAAAAAAGCAGACTGATGTTTCACAGTCCAAAAAGTTTTTTTTTTTTTAAATGTACACTTACACTACTATTAAACAAGATATGAGTGGTGGCACTGGGCAAGTGGGCACAGTATACGCTGTGAGCCTGACACAAAAAAAGCAGACTGATGTTTCACAGTCAAAATTATTTTTTTTTTTAAATGTACACTTACACTACTATTAAACAAGATATGAGTGGTGGCACTGGGCAAGTGGGCACAGTATACGCTGTGAGCCTGACACAATAAAGCAGACTGATGTTTAATAGTCCAAAAAGTTTTTTTATTTTTTAAATGTACACTTACTCTACTATTAAACAAGATATGAGTGGTGGCACTGGGCAAGTGGGCACAGTATACGCTGTGAGCCTGACACAAAAAAGCAGACTGATGTTTCACAGTCCAAAAAGTTTTTTTTTTAAATGTACACTTACACTACTATTAAACAAGATATGAGTGGTGGCACTGGGCAAGTGGGCACAGTATACGCTGTGAGCCTGACACAAAAAAAGCAGACTGATGTTTCACAGTCAAAATTTTTTTTTTTTTTAAATGTACACTTACACTACTATTAAACAAGATATGAGTGGTGGCACTGGGCAAGTGGGCACAGTATACGCTGTGAGCCTGACACAATAAAGCAGACTGATGTTTAATAGTCCAAAAAGTTTTTTTATTTTTTAAATGTACACTTACTCTACTATTAAACAAGATATGAGTAGTGGCACTGGGCAAGTGGGCACAGTATACGTTGTGAGCCTGACACAAAAAAGCAGACTGATGTTTCACAGTCAAAAAAGTTTTTTTTTAAAATGTACACTTACACTACTATTAAACAAGATATGAGTGGTGGCACTGGGCAAGTGGGCACAGTATACGCTGTGAGCCTGACACAAAAAAGCAGACTGATGTTTAACAGTCCAAAAAGTTGTTGTTTTTTTTAAATGTACACTTACACTACTATTAAACAAGATATGAGTGGTGGCACTGGGCAAGTGGGCACAGTATACGTTGTGAGCCTGACACAAAAAAAGCAGACTGATGTTTCACAGTCAAATTTTTTTTTTTTTTTAAATGTACACTTACACTACTATTAAACAAGATATGAGTGGTGGCACTGGGCAAGTGGGCACAGTATACGCTGTGAGCCTGACACAATAAAGCAGACTGATGTTTAATAGTCCAAAAAGTTTTTTTATTTTTTAAATGTACACTTACTCTACTATTAAACAAGATATGAGTGGTGGCACTGGGCAAGTGGGCACAGTATATGCTGTGAGCCTGACACAAAAAAGCAGACTGATGTTTCACAGTCCAAAAAGTTTTTTTTTTTTTTAAATGTACACTTACACTACTATTAAACAAGATATGAGTGGTGGCACTGGGCAAGTGGGCACAGTATACGCTGTGAGCCTGACACAAAAAAAGCAGACTGATGTTTCACAGTCAAAAATTTTTTTTTTTTAAATGTACACTTACACTACTATTAAACAAGATATGAGTGGTGGCACTGGGCAAGTGGGCACAGTATACGCTGTGAGCCTGACACAATAAAGCAGACTGATGTTTAATAGTCCAAAAAGTTTTTTTATTTTTTAAATGTACACTTACTCTACTATTAAACAAGATATGAGTGGTGGCACTGGGCAAGTGGGCACAGTATACGCTGTGAGCCTGACACAGAAAAGCAGACTGATGTTTCACAGTCAAAAAAGTTTTTTTTTAAATGTACACTTACACTACTATTAAACAAGATATGAGTGGTGGCACTGGGCAAGTGGGCACAGTATACGCTGTGAGCCTGACACAAAAAAGCAGACTGATGTTTAACAGTCCAAAAAGTTGTTTTTTTTTTAAATGTACACTTACACTACTATTAAACAAGATATGAGTGGTGGCACTGGGCAAGTGGGCACAGTATACGCTGTGAGCCTGACACAAAAAAGCAGACTGATGTTTCACAGTCCAAAAAGTTTATTTTTTTTCAAATGTACACTTACACTACTATTAAACAAGATATGAGTGGTGGCACTGGGCAAGTGGGCACAGTATACGCTGTGAGCCTGACACAAAAAAGCAGACTGATATTTCACAGTCAAAAAAGTAATTTTTTTTAAATGTACACTTACACTACTATTAAACAAGATATGAGTGGTGGCACTGGGCAAGTGGGCACAGTATACGCTGTGAGCCTGACACAAAAAAAGCAGACTGATTTTTCACAGTCAAAATTTTTTTTTTTTTTAAATGTACACTTACACTACTATTAAACAAGATATGAGTGGTGGCACTGGGCAAGTGGCACAGTATACGCTGTGAGCCTGACACAATAAAGCAGACTGATGTTTAATAGTCCAAAAAGTTTTTTTATTTTTTAAATGTACACTTACTCTACTATTAAACAAGATATGAGTGGTGGCACTGGGCAAGTGGGCACAGTATACGCTGTGAGCCTGACACAAAAAAGCAGACTGATGTTTCACAGTCCAAAAAGTTTTTTTTTTTTAAATGTACACTTACACTACTATTAAACAAGATATGAGTGGTGGCACTGGGCAAGTGGGCACAGTATACGCTGTGAGCCTGACACAAAAAAAGCAGACTGATGTTTCACAGTCAAAATTTTTTTTTTTTTTAAATGTACACTTACACTACTATTAAACAAGATATGAGTGGTGGCACTGGGCAAGTGGGCACAGTATACGCTGTGAGCCTGACACAATAAAGCAGACTGATGTTTAATAGTCCAAAAAGTTTTTTTTTTAAATGTACACTTACACTACTATTAAACAAGATATGAGTGGTGGCACTGGGCAAGTGGGCACAGTATATGCTGTGAGCCTGACACAAAAAAGCAGACTGATGTTTCACAGTCCAAAAAGTTTTTTTTTTTTTAAATGTACACTTACACTACTATTAAACAAGATATGAGTGGTGGCACTGGGCAAGTGGGCACAGTATACGCTGTGAGCCTGACACAAAAAAAGCAGACTGATGTTTCACAGTCAAAATTATTTTTTTTTTTAAATGTACACTTACACTACTATTAAACAAGATATGAGTGGTGGCACTGGGCAAGTGGGCACAGTATACGCTGTGAGCCTGGCACAATAAAGCAGACTGATGTTTAATAGTCCAAAAAGTTTTTTTATTTTTTAAATGTACACTTACTCTACTATTAAACAAGATATGAGTGGTGGCACTGGGCAAGTGGGCACAGTATACGCTGTGAGCCTGACACAAAAAAGCAGACTGATGTTTCACAGTCCAAAAAGTTTTTTTTTTAAATGTACACTTACACTACTATTAAACAAGATATGAGTGGTGGCACTGGGCAAGTGGGCACAGTATACGCTGTGAGCCTGACACAATAAAGCAGACTGATGTTTAATAGTCCAAAAAGTTTTTTTATTTTTTAAATGTACACTTACTCTACTATTAAACAAGATATGAGTGGTGGCACTGGGCAAGTGGGCACAGTATACGCTGTGAGCCTGACACAAAAAAGCAGACTGATGTTTAACAGTCCAAAAAGTTTTTTTTTTTTTTAAATGTACACTTACACTACTATTAAACAAGATATGAGTGGTGGCACTGGGCAAGTGGGCACAGTATACGCTGTGAGCCTGACACAAAAAAGCAGACTGATGTTTCACAGTCCAAAAAGTTTATTTTTTTTCAAATGTACACTTACACTACTATTAAACAAGATATGAGTGGTGGCACTGGGCAAGTGGGCACAGTATACGCTGTGAGCCTGACACAAAAAAGCAGACTGATATTTCACAGTCAAAAAAGTAATTTTTTTTAAATGTACACTTACACTACTATTAAACAAGATATGAGTGGTGGCACTGGGCAAGTGGGCACAGTATACGCTGTGAGCCTGACACAAAAAAAGCAGACTGATGTTTCACAGTCAAAATTATTTTTTTTTTTAAATGTACACTTACACTACTATTAAACAAGATATGAGTGGTGGCACTGGGCATGTGGCACAGTATACGCTGTGAGCCTGACACAATAAAGCAGACTGATGTTTAATAGTCCAAAAAGTTTTTTTATTTTTTAAATGTACACTTACTCTACTATTAAACAAGATATGAGTGGTGGCACTGGGCAAGTGGGCACAGTATACGCTGTGAGCCTGACACAAAAAAGCAGACTGATGTTTCACAGTCCAAAAAGTTTTTTTTTTTTAAATGTACACTTACACTACTATTAAACAAGATATGAGTGGTGGCACTGGGCAAGTGGGCACAGTATACGCTGTGAGCCTGACACAAAAAAAGCAGACTGATGTTTCACAGTCAAAATTTTTTTTTTTTTTAAATGTACACTTACACTACTATTAAACAAGATATGAGTGGTGGCACTGGGCAAGTGGGCACAGTATACGCTGTGAGCCTGACACAATAAAGCAGACTGATGTTTAATAGTCCAAAAAGTTTTTTTATTTTTTAAATGTACACTTACTCTACTATTAAACAAGATATGAGTGGTGGCACTGGGCAAGTGGGCACAGTATACGCTGTGAGCCTGACACAAAAAAGCAGACTGATGTTTCACAGTCAAAAAAGTTTTTTTTTTAAATGTACACTTACACTACTATTAAACAAGATATGAGTGGTGGCACTGGGCAAGTGGGCACAGTATACGCTGTGAGCCTGACACAAAAAAGCAGACTGATGTTTAACAGTCCAAAAAGTTGTTGTTTTTTTTAAATGTACACTTACACTACTATTAAACAAGATATGAGTGGTGGCACTGGGCAAGTGGGCACAGTATACGCTGTGAGCCTGACACAAAAAAAGCAGACTGATGTTTCACAGTCAAAATTATTATTTTTTTTTAAATGTACACTTACACTACTATTAAACAAGATATGAGTGGTGGCACTGGGCAAGTGGGCACAGTATACGCTGTGAGCCTGACACAATAAAGCAGACTGATGTTTAATAGTCCAAAAAGTTTTTTTATTTTTTAAATGTACACTTACTCTACTATTAAACAAGATATGAGTGGTGGCACTGGGCAAGTGGGCACAGTATATGCTGTGAGCCTGACACAAAAAAGCAGACTGATGTTTCACAGTCCAAAAAGTTTTTTTTTTTTTAAATGTACACTTACACTACTATTAAACAAGATATGAGTGGTGGCACTGGGCAAGTGGGCACAGTATACGCTGTGAGCCTGACACAAAAAAAGCAGACTGATGTTTCACAGTCAAAATTATTTTTTTTTTTAAATGTACACTTACACTACTATTAAACAAGATATGAGTGGTGGCACTGGGCAAGTGGGCACAGTATACGCTGTGAGCCTGACACAATAAAGCAGACTGATGTTTAATAGTCCAAAAAGTTTTTTTTATTTTTTAAATGTACACTTACTCTACTATTAAACAAGATATGAGTGGTGGCACTGGGCAAGTGGGCACAGTATACGCTGTGAGCCTGACACAAAAAAGCAGACTGATGTTTCACAGTCCAAAAAGTTTTTTTTTTAAATGTACACTTACACTACTATTAAACAAGATATGAGTGGTGGCACTGGGCAAGTGGGCACAGTATACGCTGTGAGCCTGACACAAAAAAAGCAGACTGATGTTTCACAGTCAAAATTTTTTTTTTTTAAATGTACACTTACACTACTATTAAACAAGATATGAGTGGTGGCACTGGGCAAGTGGGCACAGTATACGCTGTGAGCCTGACACAATAAAGCAGACTGATGTTTAATAGTCCAAAAAGTTTTTTTATTTTTTAAATGTACACTTACTCTACTATTAAACAAGATATGAGTGGTGGCACTGGGCAAGTGGGCACAGTATACGCTGTGAGCCTGACACAAAAAAGCAGACTGATGTTTCACAGTCAAAAAAGTTTTTTTTTTAAATGTACACTTACACTACTATTAAACAAGATATGAGTGGTGGCACTGGGCAAGTGGGCACAGTATACGCTGTGAGCCTGACACAAAAAAGCAGACTGATGTTTAACAGTCCAAAAAGTTTTTTTTTTTTTTAAATGTACACTTACACTACTATTAAACAAGATATGAGTGGTGGCACTGGGCAAGTGGGCACAGTATACGCTGTGAGCCTGACACAAAAAAAGCAGACTGATGTTTCACAGTCAAAATTTTTTTTTTTTTTAAATGTACACTTACACTACTATTAAACAAGATATGAGTGGTGGCACTGGGCAAGTGGGCACAGTATACGCTGTGAGCCTGACACAATAAAGCAGACTGATGTTTAATAGTCCAAAAAGTTTTTTTATTTTTTAAATGTACACTTACTCTACTATTAAACAAGATATGAGTGGTGGCACTGGGCAAGTGGGCACAGTATACGCTGTGAGCCTGACACAAAAAAGCAGACTGATGTTTCACAGTCAAAAAAGTTTTTTTTTTAAATGTACACTTACACTACTATTAAACAAGATATGAGTGGTGGCACTGGGCAAGTGGGCACAGTATACGCTGTGAGCCTGACACAAAAAAGCAGACTGATGTTTAACAGTCCAAAAAGTTTTTTTTTTTTTTAAATGTACACTTACACTACTATTAAACAAGATATGAGTGGTGGCACTGGGCAAGTGGGCACAGTATACGCTGTGAGCCTGACACAAAAAAGCAGACTGATGTTTCACAGTCCAAAAAGTTTATTTTTTTTCAAATGTACACTTACACTACTATTAAACAAGATATGAGTGGTGGCACTGGGCAAGTGGGCACAGTATACGCTGTGAGCCTGACACAAAAAAGCAGACTGATATTTCACAGTCAAAAAAGTAATTTTTTTTAAATGTACACTTACACTACTATTAAAGAAGATATGAGTGGTGGCACTGGGCAAGTGGGCACAGTATACGCTGCGAGCCTGACACAAAAAAGCAGACTGATGTTTCACAGTCCAAAAAGTTTTTTTTTTTCAAATGTACACTTACACTACTATTAAACAAGATATGAGTGGTGGCACTGGGCAAGTGGGCACAGTATACACTGTGAGCCTGACACAAAAAAGCAGACTGATGTTTCACAGTCAAAAAAGTATTTTTTTTTAAACGTACACTTACACTACTATTAAACAAGATATGAGTGGTGGCACTGGGCAAGTGGGCACAGTATACACTGTGAGCCTGACACAAAAAAGCAGACTGATGTTTCACAGTCCAAAAAGTTTTTTTTTTTTTAAATGTACACTTACACTACTATTAAACAAGATATAATTGGTGGCACTGTGCAAGTGGGCACAGTATACGCTGTGAGCCTGACACAAAAAAGCAGACTGATGTTTAACAGTCCAAAACGTTTTTTTTTTTTTAAATGTACACTTACACTACTATTAAACAAGATATGAGTGGTGGCACTGGACAAGTGGGCACAGTATATGCTGTGAGCCTGACACAAAAAAGAAGACTGATGTTTCACAGTCAAAAAAGTTTTTTTTTTTTTAAATGTACACTTACACTACTATTAAACAAGATATGAGTGGTGGCACTGGGCAAGTGGGCACAGTATACGCTGTGAGCCTGACACAAAAAAAGCAGACTGATGTTTCACAGTCAAAATTATTATTTTTTTTAAATGTACACTTACACTACTATTAAACAAGATATGAGTGGTGGCACTGGGCAAGTGGGCACAGTATACGCTGTGAGCCTGACACAATAAAGCAGACTGATGTTTAATAGTCCAAAAAGTTTTTTTATTTTTTAAATGTACACTTACTCTACTATTAAACAAGATATGAGTGGTGGCACTGGGCAAGTGGGCACAGTATACGCTGTGAGCCTGACACAAAAAAGCAGACTGATGTTTCACAGTCCAAAAAGTTTTTTTTTTAAATGTACACTTACACTACTATTAAACAAGATATGAGTGGTGGCACTGGGCAAGTGGGCACAGTATACGCTGTGAGCCTGACACAAAAAAAGCAGACTGATGTTTCACAGTCAAAATTTTTTTTTTTTTTAAATGTACACTTACACTACTATTAAACAAGATATGAGTGGTGGCACTGGGCAAGTGGGCACAGTATACGCTGTGAGCCTGACACAATAAAGCAGACTGATGTTTAATAGTCCAAAAAGTTTTTTTATTTTTTAAATGTACACTTACTCTACTATTAAACAAGATATGAGTGGTGGCACTGGGCAAGTGGGCACAGTATACGCTGTGAGCCTGACACAAAAAAGCAGACTGATGTTTCACAGTCAAAAAAGTTTTTTTTTTAAATGTACACTTACACTACTATTAAACAAGATATGAGTGGTGGCACTGGGCAAGTGGGCACAGTATACGCTGTGAGCCTGACACAAAAAAGCAGACTGATGTTTAACAGTCCAAAAAGTTGTTGTTTTTTTTAAATGTACACTTACACTACTATTAAACAAGATATGAGTGGTGGCACTGGGCAAGTGGGCACAGTATACGCTGTGAGCCTGACACAAAAAAAGCAGACTGATGTTTCACAGTCAAAATTTTTTTTTTTTTTAAATGTACACTTACACTACTATTAAACAAGATATGAGTGGTGGCACTGGGCAAGTGGGCACAGTATACGCTGTGAGCCTGACACAATAAAGCAGACTGATGTTTAATAGTCCAAAAAGTTTTTTTATTTTTTAAATGTACACTTACTCTACTATTAAACAAGATATGAGTGGTGGCACTGGGCAAGTGGGCACAGTATATGCTGTGAGCCTGACACAAAAAAGCAGACTGATGTTTCACAGTCCAAAAAGTTTTTTTTTTTTAAATGTACACTTACACTACTATTAAACAAGATATGAGTGGTGGCACTGGGCAAGTGGGCACAGTATACGCTGTGAGCCTGACACAAAAAAAGCAGACTGATGTTTCACAGTCAAAATTTTTTTTTTTTTAAATGTACACTTACACTACTATTAAACAAGATATGAGTGGTGGCACTGGGCAAGTGGGCACAGTATACGCTGTGAGCCTGACACAATAAAGCAGACTGATGTTTAATAGTCCAAAAAGTTTTTTTATTTTTTAAATGTACACTTACTCTACTATTAAACAAGATATGAGTGGTGGCACTGGGCAAGTGGGCACAGTATACGCTGTGAGCCTGACACAGAAAAGCAGACTGATGTTTCACAGTCAAAAAAGTTTTTTTTTTAAATGTACACTTACACTACTATTAAACAAGATATGAGTGGTGGCACTGGGCAAGTGGGCACAGTATACGCTGTGAGCCTGACACAAAAAAGCAGACTGATGTTTAACAGTCCAAAAAGTTTTTTTTTTTTTTAAATGTACACTTACACTACTATTAAACAAGATATGAGTGGTGGCACTGGGCAAGTGGGCACAGTATACGCTGTGAGCCTGACACAAAAAAGCAGACTGATGTTTCACAGTCCAAAAAGTTTATTTTTTTTCAAATGTACACTTACACTACTATTAAACAAGATATGAGTGGTGGCACTGGGCAAGTGGGCACAGTATACGCTGTGAGCCTGACACAAAAAAGCAGACTGATATTTCACAGTCAAAAAAGTAATTTTTTTTAAATGTACACTTACACTACTATCAAACAAGATATGAGTGGTGGCACTGGGCAAGTGGGCACAGTATACGCTGTGAGCCTGACACAAAAAAAGCAGACTGATGTTTCACAGTCAAAATTATTTTTTTTTTTAAATGTACACTTACACTACTATTAAACAAGATATGAGTGGTGGCACTGGGCAAGTGGCACAGTATACGCTGTGAGCCTGACACAATAAAGCAGACTGATGTTTAATAGTCCAAAAAGTTTTTTTATTTTTTAAATGTACACTTACTCTACTATTAAACAAGATATGAGTGGTGGCACTGGGCAAGTGGGCACAGTATACGCTGTGAGCCTGACACAAAAAAGCAGACTGATGTTTCACAGTCCAAAAAGTTTTTTTTTTTTAAATGTACACTTACACTACTATTAAACAAGATATGAGTGGTGGCACTGGGCAAGTGGGCACAGTATACGCTGTGAGCCTGACACAAAAAAAGCAGACTGATGTTTCACAGTCAAAATTTTTTTTTTTTTTAAATGTACACTTACACTACTATTAAACAAGATATGAGTGGTGGCACTGGGCAAGTGGGCACAGTATACGCTGTGAGCCTGACACAGTAAAGCAGACTGATGTTTAATAGTCCAAAAAGTTTTTTTATTTTTTAAATGTACACTTACTCTACTATTAAACAAGATATGAGTGGTGGCACTGGGCAAGTGGGCACAGTATACGCTGTGAGCCTGACACAAAAAAGCAGACTGATGTTTCACAGTAAAAAAAGTTTTTTTTTTAAATGTACACTTACACTACTATTAAACAAGATATGAGTGGTGGCACTGGGCAAGTGGGCACAGTATACGCTGTGAGCCTGACACAAAAAAGCAGACTGATGTTTAACAGTCCAAAAAGTTGTTGTTTTTTTTAAATGTACACTTACACTACTATTAAACAAGATATGAGTGGTGGCACTGGGCAAGTGGGCACAGTATACGCTGTGAGCCTGACACAAAAAAAGCAGACTGATGTTTCACAGTCAAAATTATTTTTTTTTTTTAATTGTACACTTACACTACTATTAAACAAGATATGAGTGGTGGCACTGGGCAAGTGGGCACAGTATACGCTGTGAGCCTGACACAATAAAGCAGACTGATGTTTAATAGTCCAAAAAGTTTTTTTATTTTTTAAATGTACACTTACTCTACTATTAAACAAGATATGAGTGGTGGCACTGGGCAAGTGGGCACAGTATATGCTGTGAGCCTGACACAAAAAAGCAGACTGATGTTTCACAGTCCAAAAAGTTTTTTTTTTTTAAATGTACCCTTACACTACTATTAAACAAGATATGAGTGGTGGCACTGGGCAAGTGGGCACAGTATACGCTGTGAGCCTGACACAAAAAAAGCAGACTGATGTTTCACAGTCAAAATTATTTTTTTTTTTTAAATGTACACTTACACTACTATTAAACAAGATATGAGTGGTGGCACTGGGCAAGTGGGCACAGTATACGCTGTGAGCCTGACACAATAAAGCAGACTGATGTTTAATAGTCCAAAAAGTTTTTTTATTTTTTAAATGTACACTTACTCTACTATTAAACAAGATATGAGTGGTGGCACTGGGCAAGTGGGCACAGTATACGCTGTGAGCCTGACACAAAAAAGCAGACTGATGTTTCACAGTCCAAAAAGTTTTTTTTTTAAATGTACACTTACACTACTATTAAACAAGATATGAGTGGTGGCACTGGGCAAGTGGGCACAGTATACGCTGTGAGCCTGACACAAAAAAAGCAGACTGATGTTTCACAGTCAAAATTTTTTTTTTTTTTAAATGTACACTTACACTACTATTAAACAAGATATGAGTGGTGGCACTGGGCAAGTGGGCACAGTATACGCTGTGAGCCTGACACAATAAAGCAGACTGATGTTTAATAGTCCAAAAAGTTTTTTTATTTTTTAAATGTACACTTACTCTACTATTAAACAAGATATGAGTGGTGGCACTGGGCAAGTGGGCACAGTATACGCTGTGAGCCTGACACAAAAAAGCAGACTGATGTTTCACAGTCAAAAAAGTTTTTTTTTTAAATGTACACTTACACTACTATTAAACAAGATATGAGTGGTGGCACTGGGCAAGTGGGCACAGTATACGCTGTGAGCCTGACACAAAAAAGCAGACTGATGTTTAACAGTCCAAAAAGTTGTTGTTTTTTTTAAATGTACACTTACACTACTATTAAACAAGATATGAGTGGTGGCACTGGGCAAGTGGGCACAGTATACGCTGTGAGCCTGACACAAAAAAAGCAGACTGATGTTTCACAGTCAAAATTTTTTTTTTTTTTAAATGTACACTTACACTACTATTAAACAAGATATGAGTGGTGGCACTGGGCAAGTGGGCACAGTATACGCTGTGAGCCTGACACAATAAAGCAGACTGATGTTTAATAGTCCAAAAAGTTTTTTTATTTTTTAAATGTACACTTACTCTACTATTAAACAAGATATGAGTGGTGGCACTGGGCAAGTGGGCACAGTATATGCTGTGAGCCTGACACAAAAAAGCAGACTGATGTTTCACAGTCCAAAAAGTTTTTTTTTTTTTAAATGTACACTTACACTACTATTAAACAAGATATGAGTGGTGGCACTGGGCAAGTGGGCACAGTATACGCTGTGAGCCTGACACAAAAAAAGCAGACTGATGTTTCACAGTCAAAATTTTTTTTTTTTTTAAATGTACACTTACACTACTATTAAACAAGATATGAGTGGTGGCACTGGGCAAGTGGGCACAGTATACGCTGTGAGCCTGACACAATAAAGCAGACTGATGTTTAATAGTCCAAAAAGTTTTTTTATTTTTTAAATGTACACTTACTCTACTATTAAACAAGATATGAGTGGTGGCACTGGGCAAGTGGGCACAGTATACGCTGTGAGCCTGACACAAAAAAGCAGACTGATGTTTCACAGTCAAAAAAGTTTTTTTTTTAAATGTACACTTACACTACTATTAAACAAGATATGAGTGGTGGCACTGGGCAAGTGGGCACAGTATACGCTGTGAGCCTGACACAAAAAAGCAGACTGATGTTTAACAGTCCAAAAAGTTTTTTTTTTTTTTAAATGTACACTTACACTACTATTAAACAAGATATGAGTGGTGGCACTGGGCAAGTGGGCACAGTATACGCTGTGAGCCTGACACAAAAAAGCAGACTGATGTTTCACAGTCCAAAAAGTTTATTTTTTTTCAAATGTACACTTACACTACTATTAAACAAGATATGAGTGGTGGCACTGGGCAAGTGGGCACAGTATACGCTGTGAGCCTGACACAAAAAAGCAGACTGATATTTCACAGTCAAAAAAGTAATTTTTTTTAAATGTACACTTACACTACTATTAAACAAGATATGAGTGGTGGCACTGGGCAAGTGGGCACAGTATACGCTGCAAGCCTGACACAAAAAAGCAGACTGATGTTTCACAGTCCAAAAAGTTTTTTTTTTTCAAATGTACACTTACACTACTATTAAACAAGATATGAGTGGTGGCACTGGGCAAGTGGGCACAGTATACACTGTGAGCCTGACACAAAAAAGCAGACTGATGTTTCACAGTCAAAAAAGTATTTTTTTTTAAATGTACACTTACACTACTATTAAACAAGATATGAGTGGTGGCACTGGGCAAGTGGGCACAGTATACACTGTGAGCCTGACACAAAAAAGCAGACTGATGTTTCACAGTCCAAAAAGTTTTTTTTTTTTAAATGTACACTTACACTACTATTAAACAAGATATGAGTGGTGGCACTGGGCAAGTGGGCACAGTATACGCTGTGAGCCTGACACAAAAAAAGCAGACTGATGTTTCACAGTCAAATTTTTTTTTTTTTTTAAATGTACACTTACACTACTATTAAACAAGATATGAGTGGTGGCACTGGGCAAGTGGGCACAGTATACGCTGTGAGCCTGACACAATAAAGCAGACTGATGTTTAATAGTCCAAAAAGTTTTTTTATTTTTTAAATGTACACTTACTCTACTATTAAACAAGATATGAGTGGTGGCACTGGGCAAGTGGGCACAGTATACGCTGTGAGCCTGACACAAAAAAGCAGACTGATGTTTCACAGTCAAAAAAGTTTTTTTTTTAAATGTACACTTACACTACTATTAAACAAGATATGAGTGGTGGCACTGGGCAAGTGGGCACAGTATACGCTGTGAGCCTGACACAAAAAAGCAGACTGATGTTTAACAGTCCAAAAAGTTGTTGTTTTTTTTAAATGTACACTTACACTACTATTAAACAAGATATGAGTGGTGGCACTGGGCAAGTGGGCACAGTATACGCTGTGAGCCTGACACAAAAAAAGCAGACTGATGTTTCACAGTCAAAATTATTTTTTTTTTTTAAATGTACACTTACACTACTATTAAACAAGATATGAGTGGTGGCACTGGGCAAGTGGGCACAGTATACGCTGTGAGCCTGACACAAAAAAGCAGACTGATGTTTAATAGTCCAAAAAGTTTTTTTATTTTTTAAATGTACACTTACTCTACTATTAAACAAGATATGAGTGGTGGCACTGGGCAAGTGGGCACAGTATATGCTGTGAGCCTGACACAAAAAAGCAGACTGATGTTTCACAGTCCAAAAAGTTTTTTTTTTTTTAAATGTACACTTACACTACTATTAAACAAGATATGAGTGGTGGCACTGGGCAAGTGGGCACAGTATACGCTGTGAGCCTGACACAAAAAAAGCAGACTGATGTTTCACAGTAAAAATTTTTTTTTTTTTTAAATGTACACTTACACTACTATTAAACAAGATATGAGTGGTGGCACTGGGCAAGTGGGCACAGTATACGCTGTGAGCCTGACACAATAAAGCAGACTGATGTTTAATAGTCCAAAAAGTTTTTTTATTTTTTAAATGTACACTTACTCTACTATTAAACAAGATATGAGTGGTGGCACTGGGCAAGTGGGCACAGTATACGCTGTGAGCCTGACACAAAAAAGCAGACTGATGTTTCACAGTCCAAAAAGTTTTTTTTTTAAATGTACACTTACACTACTATTAAACAAGATATGAGTGGTGGCACTGGGCAAGTGGGCACAGTATACGCTGTGAGCCTGACACAATAAAGCAGACTGATGTTTAATAGTCCAAAAAGTTTTTTTATTTTTTAAATGTACACTTACTCTACTATTAAACAAGATATGAGTGGTGGCACTGGGCAAGTGGGCACAGTATACGCTGTGAGCCTGACACAGAAAAGCAGACTGATGTTTCACAGTCAAAAAAGTTTTTTTTTAAATGTACACTTACACTACTATTAAACAAGATATGAGTGGTGGCACTGGGCAAGTGGGCACAGTATACGCTGTGAGCCTGACACAAAAAAGCAGACTGATGTTTAACAGTCCAAAAAGTTTTTTTTTTTTTTAAATGTACACTTACACTACTATTAAACAAGATATGAGTGGTGGCACTGGGCAAGTGGGCACAGTATACGCTGTGAGCCTGACACAAAAAAGCAGACTGATGTTTCACAGTCCAAAAAGTTTATTTTTTTTCAAATGTACACTTACACTACTATTAAACAAGATATGAGTGGTGGCACTGGGCAAGTGGGCACAGTATACGCTGTGAGCCTGACACAAAAAAGCAGACTGATATTTCACAGTCAAAAAAGTAATTTTTTTTAAATGTACACTTACACTACTATTAAACAAGATATGAGTGGTGGCACTGGGCAAGTGGGCACAGTATACGCTGTGAGCCTGACACAAAAAAAGCAGACTGATGTTTCACAGTCAAAATTATTTATTTTTTTAAATGTACACTTACACTACTATTAAACAAGATATGAGTGGTGGCACTGGGCAAGTGGCACAGTATACGCTGTGAGCCTGACACAATAAAGCAGACTGATGTTTAATAGTCCAAAAAGTTTTTTTATTTTTTAAATGTACACTTACTCTACTATTAAACAAGATATGAGTGGTGGCACTGGGCAAGTGGGCACAGTATACGCTGTGAGCCTGACACAAAAAAGCAGACTGATGTTTCACAGTCCAAAAAGTTTTTTTTTTTTAAATGTACACTTACACTACTATTAAACAAGATATGAGTGGTGGCACTGGGCAAGTGGGCACAGTATACGCTGTGAGCCTGACACAAAAAAAGCAGACTGATGTTTCACAGTCAAAATTTTTTTTTTTTTTTAAATGTACACTTACACTACTATTAAACAAGATATGAGTGGTGGCACTGGGCAAGTGGGCACAGTATACGCTGTGAGCCTGACACAATAAAGCAGACTGATGTTTAATAGTCCAAAAAGTTTTTTTATTTTTTAAATGTACACTTACTCTACTATTAAACAAGATATGAGTGGTGGCACTGGGCAAGTGGGCACAGTATACGCTGTGAGCCTGACACAAAAAAGCAGACTGATGTTTCACAGTCAAAAAAGTTTTTTTTTTAAATGTACACTTACACTACTATTAAACAAGATATGAGTGGTGGCACTGGGCAAGTGGGCACAGTATACGCTGTGAGCCTGACACAAAAAAGCAGACTGATGTTTAACAGTCCAAAAAGTTGTTGTTTTTTTTAAATGTACACTTACACTACTATTAAACAAGATATGAGTGGTGGCACTGGGCAAGTGGGCACAGTATACGCTGTGAGCCTGACACAAAAAAAGCAGACTGATGTTTCACAGTCAAAATTATTTTATTTTTTTAAATGTACACTTACACTACTATTAAACAAGATATGAGTGGTGGCACTGGGCAAGTGGGCACAGTATACGCTGTGAGCCTGACACAATAAAGCAGACTGATGTTTAATAGTCCAAAAAGTTTTTTTATTTTTTAAATGTACACTTACTCTACTATTAAACAAGATATGAGTGGTGGCACTGGGCAAGTGGGCACAGTATATGCTGTGAGCCTGACACAAAAAAGCAGACTGATGTTTCACAGTCCAAAAAGTTTTTTTTTTTTTAAATGTACACTTACACTACTATTAAACAAGATATGAGTGGTGGCACTGGGCAAGTGGGCACAGTATACGCTGTGAGCCTGACACAAAAAAAGCAGACTGATGTTTCACAGTCAAAATTATTTTTTTTTTTAAATGTACACTTACACTACTATTAAACAAGATATGAGTGGTGGCACTGGGCAAGTGGGCACAGTATACGCTGTGAGCCTGACACAATAAAGCAGACTGATGTTTAATAGTCCAAAAAGTTTTTTTATTTTTTAAATGTACACTTACTCTACTATTAAACAAGATATGAGTGGTGGCACTGGGCAAGTGGGCACAGTATACGCTGTGAGCCTGACACAAAAAAGCAGACTGATGTTTCACAGTCCAAAAAGTTTTTTTTTTAAATGTACACTTACACTACTATTAAACAAGATATGAGTGGTGGCACTGGGCAAGTGGGCACAGTATACGCTGTGAGCCTGACACAAAAAAAGCAGACTGATGTTTCACAGTCAAATTTTTTTTTTTTTTTAAATGTACACTTACACTACTATTAAACAAGATATGAGTGGTGGCACTGGGCAAGTGGGCACAGTATACGCTGTGAGCCTGACACAATAAAGCAGACTGATGTTTAATAGTCCAAAAAGTTTTTTTATTTTTTAAATGTACACTTACACTACTATTAAACAAGATATGAGTGGTGGCACTGGGCAAGTGGGCACAGTATACGCTGTGAGCCTGACACAAAAAAGCAGACTGATGTTTCACAGTCAAAAAAGTTTTTTTTTTAAATGTACACTTACACTACTATTAAACAAGATATGAGTGGTGGCACTGGGCAAGTGGGCACAGTATACGCTGTGAGCCTGACACAAAAAAGCAGACTGATGTTTAACAGTCCAAAAAGTTGTTGTTTTTTTTAAATGTACACTTACACTACTATTAAACAAGATATGAGTGGTGGCACTGGGCAAGTGGGCACAGTATACGCTGTGAGCCTGACACAAAAAAAGCAGACTGATGTTTCACAGTCAAATTTTTTTTTTTTTTTAAATGTACACTTACACTACTATTAAACAAGATATGAGTGGTGGCACTGGGCAAGTGGGCACAGTATACGCTGTGAGCCTGACACAATAAAGCAGACTGATGTTTAATAGTCCAAAAAGTTTTTTTATTTTTTAAATGTACACTTACTCTACTATTAAACAAGATATGAGTGGTGGCACTGGGCAAGTGGGCACAGTATACGCTGTGAGCCTGACACAAAAAAGCAGACTGAAGTTTCACAGTCAAAAAAGTTTTTTTTTTAAATGTACACTTACACTACTATTAAACAAGATATGAGTGGTGGCACTGGGCAAGTGGGCACAGTATACGCTGTGAGCCTGACACAAAAAAGCAGACTGATGTTTAACAGTCCAAAAAGTTTTTTTTTTTTTTAAATGTACACTTACACTACTATTAAACAAGATATGAGTGGTGGCACTGGGCAAGTGGGCACAGTATACGCTGTGAGCCTGACACAAAAAAGCAGACTGATGTTTCACAGTCCAAAAAGTTTATTTTTTTTCAAATGTACACTTACACTACTATTAAACAAGATATGAGTGGTGGCACTGGGCAAGTGGGCACAGTATACGCTGTGAGCCTGACACAAAAAAGCAGACTGATATTTCACAGTCAAAAAAGTAATTTTTTTTAAATGTACACTTACACTACTATTAAACAAGATATGAGTGGTGGCACTGGGCAAGTGGGCACAGTATACGCTGCGAGCCTGACACAAAAAAGCAGACTGATGTTTCACAGTCCAAAAAGTTTTTTTTTTTCAAATGTACACTTACACTACTATTAAACAAGATATGAGTGGTGGCACTGGGCAAGTGGGCACAGTATACACTGTGAGCCTGACACAAAAAAGCAGACTGATGTTTCACAGTCAAAAAAGTATTTTTTTTTAAACGTACACTTACACTACTATTAAACAAGATATGAGTGGTGGCACTGGGCAAGTGGGCACAGTATACACTGTGAGCCTGACACAAAAAAGCAGACTGATGTTTCACAGTCCAAAAAGTTTTTTTTTTTTTAAATGTACACTTACACTACTATTAAACAAGATATAATTGGTGGCACTGTGCAAGTGGGCACAGTATACGCTGTGAGCCTGACACAAAAAAGCAGACTGATGTTTAACAGTCCAAGACGTTTTTTTTTTTTTAAATGTACACTTACACTACTATTAAACAAGATATGAGTGGTGGCACTGGACAAGTGGGCACAGTATATGCTGTGAGCCTGACACAAAAAAGAAGACTGATGTTTCACAGTCAAAAAAGTTTTTTTTTTTTAAATGTACACTTACACTACTATTAAACAAGATATGAGTGGTGGCACTGGGCAAGTGGGCACAGTATACGCTGTGAGCCTGACACAAAAAAAGCAGACTGATGTTTCACAGTCAAAATTATTTTTTTTTTTAAATGTACACTTACACTACTATTAAACAAGATATGAGTGGTGGCACTGGGCAAGTGGGCACAGTATACGCTGTGAGCCTGACACAATAAAGCAGACTGATGTTTAATAGTCCAAAAAGTTTTTTTATTTTTTAAATGTACACTTACTCTACTATTAAACAAGATATGAGTGGTGGCACTGGGCAAGTGGGCACAGTATACGCTGTGAGCCTGACACAAAAAAGCAGACTGATGTTTCACAGTCCAAAAAGTTTTTTTTTTAAATGTACACTTACACTACTATTAAACAAGATATGAGTGGTGGCACTGGGCAAGTGGGCACAGTATACGCTGTGAGCCTGACACAAAAAAAGCAGACTGATGTTTCACAGTCAAAATTTTTTTTTTTTTTAAATGTACACTTACACTACTATTAAACAAGATATGAGTGGTGGCACTGGGCAAGTGGGCACAGTATACGCTGTGAGCCTGACACAATAAAGCAGACTGATGTTTAATAGTCCAAAAAGTTTTTTTATTTTTTAAATGTACACTTACTCTACTATTAAACAAGATATGAGTGGTGGCACTGGGCAAGTGGGCACAGTATACGCTGTGAGCCTGACACAAAAAAGCAGACTGATGTTTCACAGTCAAAAAAGTTTTTTTTTTAAATGTACACTTACACTACTATTAAACAAGATATGAGTGGTGGCACTGGGCAAGTGGGCACAGTATACGCTGTGAGCCTGACACAAAAAAGCAGACTGATGTTTAACAGTCCAAAAAGTTGTTGTTTTTTTTAAATGTACACTTACACTACTATTAAACAAGATATGAGTGGTGGCACTGGGCAAGTGGGCACAGTATACGCTGTGAGCCTGACACAAAAAAAGCAGACTGATGTTTCACAGTCAAAATTTTTTTTTTTTTTAAATGTACACTTACACTACTATTAAACAAGATATGAGTGGTGGCACTGGGCAAGTGGCACAGTATACGCTGTGAGCCTGACACAATAAAGCAGACTGATGTTTAATAGTCCAAAAAGTTTTTTTATTTTTTAAATGTACACTTACTCTACTATTAAACAAGATATGAGTGGTGGCACTGGGCAAGTGGGCACAGTATACGCTGTGAGCCTGACACAAAAAAGCAGACTGATGTTTCACAGTCAAAATTATTTTTTTTTTTAAATGTACACTTACACTACTATTAAACAAGATATGAGTGGTGGCACTGGGCAAGTGGGCACAGTATACGCTGTGAGCCTGACACAATAAAGCAGACTGATGTTTAATAGTCCAAAAAGTTTTTTTATTTTTTAAATGTACACTTACTCTACTATTAAACAAGATATGAGTGGTGGCACTGGGCAAGTGGGCACAGTATATGCTGTGAGCCTGACACAAAAAAGCAGACTGATGTTTCACAGTCCAAAAAGTTTTTTTTTTTTAAATGTACACTTACACTACTATTAAACAAGATATGAGTGGTGGCACTGGGCAAGTGGGCACAGTATACGCTGTGAGCCTGACACAAAAAAAGCAGACTGATGTTTCACAGTCAAAAAATTTTTTTTTTTTAAATGTACACTTACACTACTATTAAACAAGATATGAGTGGTGGCACTGGGCAAGTGGGCACAGTATACGCTGTGAGCCTGACACAATAAAGCAGACTGATGTTTAATAGTCCAAAAAGTTTTTTTATTTTTTAAATGTACACTTACTCTACTATTAAACAAGATATGAGTGGTGGCACTGGGCAAGTGGGCACAGTATACGCTGTGAGCCTGACACAGAAAAGCAGACTGATGTTTCACAGTCAAAAAAGTTTTTTTTTTAAATGTACACTTACACTACTATTAAACAAGATATGAGTGGTGGCACTGGGCAAGTGGGCACAGTATACGCTGTGAGCCTGACACAAAAAAGCAGACTGATGTTTAACAGTCCAAAAAGTTTTTTTTTTTTTTAAATGTACACTTACACTACTATTAAACAAGATATGAGTGGTGGCACTGGGCAAGTGGGCACAGTATACGCTGTGAGCCTGACACAAAAAAGCAGACTGATGTTTCACAGTCCAAAAAGTTTATTTTTTTTCAAATGTACACTTACACTACTATTAAACAAGATATGAGTGGTGGCACTGGGCAAGTGGGCACAGTATACGCTGTGAGCCTGACACAAAAAAGCAGACTGATATTTCACAGTCAAAAAAGTAATTTTTTTTAAATGTACACTTACACTACTATTAAACAAGATATGAGTGGTGGCACTGGGCAAGTGGGCACAGTATACGCTGTGAGCCTGACACAAAAAAAGCAGACTGATGTTTCACAGTCAAAATTATTTTTTTTTTTAAATGTACACTTACACTACTATTAAACAAGATATGAGTGGTGGCACTGGGCAAGTGGCACAGTATACGCTGTGAGCCTGACACAATAAAGCAGACTGATGTTTAATAGTCCAAAAAGTTTTTTTATTTTTTAAATGTACACTTACTCTACTATTAAACAAGATATGAGTGGTGGCACTGGGCAAGTGGGCACAGTATACGCTGTGAGCCTGACACAAAAAAGCAGACTGATGTTTCACAGTCCAAAAAGTTTTTTTTTTTAAATGTACACTTACACTACTATTAAACAAGATATGAGTGGTGGCACTGGGCAAGTGGGCACAGTATACGCTGTGAGCCTGACACAAAAAAAGCAGACTGATGTTTCACAGTCAAAATTTTTTTTTTTTTTAAATGTACACTTACACTACTATTAAACAAGATATGAGTGGTGGCACTGGGCAAGTGGGCACAGTATACGCTGTGAGCCTGACACAATAAAGCAGACTGATGTTTAATAGTCCAAAAAGTTTTTTTATTTTTTAAATGTACACTTACTCTACTATTAAACAAGATATGAGTGGTGGCACTGGGCAAGTGGGCACAGTATACGCTGTGAGCCTGACACAAAAAAGCAGACTGATGTTTCACAGTCAAAAAAGTTTTTTTTTTAAATGTACACTTACACTACTATTAAACAAGATATGAGTGGTGGCACTGGGCAAGTGGGCACAGTATACGCTGTGAGCCTGACACAAAAAAGCAGACTGATGTTTAACAGTCCAAAAAGTTGTTGTTTTTTTTAAATGTACACTTACACTACTATTAAACAAGATATGAGTGGTGGCACTGGGCAAGTGGGCACAGTATACGCTGTGAGCCTGACACAAAAAAAGCAGACTGATGTTTCACAGTCAAAATTTTTTTTTTTTTTAAATGTACACTTACACTACTATTAAACAAGATATGAGTGGTGGCACTGGGCAAGTGGGCACAGTATACGCTGTGAGCCTGACACAATAAAGCAGACTGATGTTTAATAGTCCAAAAAGTTTTTTTATTTTTTAAATGTACACTTACTCTACTATTAAACAAGATATGAGTGGTGGCACTGGGCAAGTGGGCACAGTATATGCTGTGAGCCTGACACAAAAAAGCAGACTGATGTTTCACAGTCCAAAAAGTTTTTTTTTTTTAAAATGTACACTTACACTACTATTAAACAAGATATGAGTGGTGGCACTGGGCAAGTGGGCACAGTATACGCTGTGAGCCTGACACAAAAAAAGCAGACTGATGTTTCACAGTCAAAATTTTTTTTTTTTTTAAATGTACACTTACACTACTATTAAACAAGATATGAGTGGTGGCACTGGGCAAGTGGGCACAGTATACGCTGTGAGCCTGACACAATAAAGCAGACTGATGTTTAATAGTCCAAAAAGTTTTTTTATTTTTTAAATGTACACTTACTCTACTATTAAACAAGATATGAGTGGTGGCACTGGGCAAGTGGGCACAGTATACGCTGTGAGCCTGACACAAAAAAGCAGACTGATGTTTCACAGTCAAAAAAGTTTTTTTTTTAAATGTACACTTACACTACTATTAAACAAGATATGAGTGGTGGCACTGGGCAAGTGGGCACAGTATACGCTGTGAGCCTGACACAAAAAAGCAGACTGATGTTTAACAGTCCAAAAAGTTTTTTTTTTTTTTTAAATGTACACTTACACTACTATTAAACAAGATATGAGTGGTGGCACTGGGCAAGTGGGCACAGTATACGCTGTGAGCCTGACACAAAAAAGCAGACTGATGTTTCACAGTCCAAAAAGTTTATTTTTTTTCAAATGTACACTTACACTACTATTAAACAAGATATGAGTGGTGGCACTGGGCAAGTGGGCACAGTATACGCTGTGAGCCTGACACAAAAAAGCAGACTGATATTTCACAGTCAAAAAAGTAATTTTTTTTAAATGTACACTTACACTACTATTAAACAAGATATGAGTGGTGGCACTGGGCAAGTGGGCACAGTATACGCTGCGAGCCTGACACAAAAAAGCAGACTGATGTTTCACAGTCCAAAAAGTTTTTTTTTTTCAAATGTACACTTACACTACTATTAAACAAGATATGAGTGGTGGCACTGGGCAAGTGGGCACAGTATACACTGTGAGCCTGACACAAAAAAGCAGACTGATGTTTCACAGTCAAAAAAGTATTTTTTTTTAAATGTACACTTACACTACTATTAAACAAGATATGAGTGGTGGCACTGGGCAAGTGGGCACAGTATACACTGTGAGCCTGACACAAAAAAGCAGACTGATGTTTCACAGTCCAAAAAGTTTTTTTTTTTTTAAATGTACACTTACACTACTATTAAACAAGATATAATTGGTGGCACTGTGCAAGTGGGCACAGTATACGCTGTGAGCCTGACACAAAAAAGCAGACTGATGTTTAACAGTCCAAAACGTTTTTTTTTTTTTTAAATGTACACTTACACTACTATTAAACAAGATATGAGTGGTGGCACTGGGCAAGTGGGCACAGTATACGCTGTGAGCCTGACACAAAAAAGAAGACTGATGTTTCACAGTCAAAAAAGTTTTTTTTTTTTAAATGTACACTTACACTACTATTAAACAAGATATGAGTGGTGGCACTGGACAAGTGGGCACAGTATATGCTGTGAGCCTGACACAAAAAAGCAGACTGATGTTTCACAGTCCAAAAAGTTTTTTGTTTTTTTAAATGTACACTTACACTACTATTAAACAAGATATGAGTGGTGGCACTGGGCAAGTGGGCACAGTATACGCTGTGAGCCTGACACAAAAAAGCAGACTGATGTTTCACAGTCAAAAAAGTATTTTTTTAAAATGTACACTTACACTACTATTAAACAAGATATGAGTGGTGGCACTGGGCAAGTGGGCACAGTATATGCTGTGAGCCTGACACAAAAAAGCAGACTGATGTTTAACAGCCTAAAAAGTTTTTTTTTTTTTTAAATGTACACTTACACTACTATTAAACAAGATATGAGTGGTGGCACTGGGCAAGTGGGCACAGTATACGCTGTGAGCCTGACACAAAAAAGCAGACTGATGTTTCACAGTTAAAACATTTTTTTTTTTTAAATGTACACTTACACTACTATTAAACAAGATATGAGTGGTGGCACTGGGCAAGTGGGCACAGTATATGCTGTGAGCCTGACACACATGCTGGCAGGCAGGCAACTGCAATTAGATTACACAAGCAGACTGATGTTTTACAGTCAAAAAAGTTTTTTTTTTTAAATTTACACTACTGTTACACCAGATATGAGTGGTGGCACTGGGCAAGTGGGCACAGTATACGCTGTGAGCCTGACACACACGCTGGCAGGCAGGCAACTGCAATTAGATTACACAAGCAGACTGATGTTTCACAGTCAAAAAAGTTTTTTTTTTAAATTTACACTACTGTTACAACAGATATGAGTGGTGGCACTGGGTAAGTGGGCCTGGCACACACACTGGCAGGCAGGCAACTGCAATTAGATTACACAAGCAGACTGATGTTTCACAGTCAAAAAAGTTTTTTTTTTTAAATGTACACTACTGTTACACCAGATATGAGTGGTGGCACTGGGCAAGTGGGCACAGTATACGCTGTGAGCCTGACACACACGCTGACAGGCAGGCAACTGCAATTAGATTACACAGGAAAAAAAACCAGACTGATGTTCTAGCCCTAAAAAGGGCTTTTTGGGGTGCTGTCCTTACAGCAGAGATCAGATGAGTCCTTCAGGACTGTAGTGGACACTGAATACACTAGCCTAGCTATAGATTTCCCTAATAAATCAGCAGCAGCTACACTGTCCCTCCTCTCACTAAGAATGCAGCTTCCAAATGAATCTAAAATGGATGCTGTCCAGGAGCTGGAAGTGTCTGGGAGGGAGGGTCTGCTGCTGATTGGCTGGAATGTGTCTGCTGACTGTGAGATACAGGGTCAAAGTTTACTCAATGATGACGAATAGGGGGCGGATCGAACATCGCATATGTTTGCCCACCGCTGCGAACACGAACAAGCTATGTTCACCGGGAACTATTCGCCGGTGAACTATTCGCGACATCACTATTGGTGATCTTTTATCATTCCACAATCTCAAGATCATTTGCCTAGCAATTAAAATTATAGTGCTAATTAAATGTTTATTTTGAAAGACTCTTTGAGTAACTAAAACAAAATTTGCGCCATATCAAATTTAATTTTAGTGGGTAGAAATGTATTGAGTCAGTAAGCAATTTGTATCCAGAATTTTGGGACATAAAAAAAGACATGCAATAAATCTGCTTAATAGTCCAAAAAGTTTTTTTATTTTTTAAATGTACACTTACTCTACTATTAAACAAGATATGAGTGGTGGCACTGGGCAAGTGGGCACAGTATACGCTGTGAGCCTGACACAGAAAAGCAGACTGATGTTTCACAGTCAAAAAAGTTTTTTTTTTAAATGTACACTTACACTACTATTAAACAAGATATGAGTGGTGGCACTGGGCAAGTGGGCACAGTATACGCTGTGAGCCTGACACAAAAAAGCAGACTGATGTTTAACAGTCCAAAAAGTTTTTTTTTTTTTTAAATGTACACTTACACTACTATTAAACAAGATATGAGTGGTGGCACTGGGCAAGTGGGCACAGTATACGCTGTGAGCCTGACACAAAAAAGCAGACTGATGTTTCACAGTCAAAAAAAGTTTTTTTTTTAAATGTACACTTACACTACTATTAAACAAGATATGAGTGGTGGCACTGGGCAAGTGGGCACAGTATACGCTGTGAGCCTGACACAAAAAAGCAGACTGATGTTTAACAGTCCAAAAAGTTTTTTTTTTTTTTTAAATGTACACTTACACTACTATTAAACAAGATATGAGTGGTGGCACTGGGCAAGTGGGCACAGTATACGCTGTGAGCCTGACACAAAAAAGCAGACTGATGTTTCACAGTCCAAAAAGTTTATTTTTTTTCAAATGTACACTTACACTACTATTAAACAAGATATGAGTGGTGGCACTGGGCAAGTGGGCACAGTATACGCTGTGAGCCTGACACAAAAAAGCAGACTGATATTTCACAGTCAAAAAAGTAATTTTTTTTAAATGTACACTTACACTACTATTAAACAAGATATGAGTGGTGGCACTGGGCAAGTGGGCACAGTATACGCTGCGAGCCTGACACAAAAAAGCAGACTGATGTTTCACAGTCCAAAAAGTTTTTTTTTTTCAAATGTACACTTACACTACTATTAAACAAGATATGAGTGGTGGCACTGGGCAAGTGGGCACAGTATACACTGTGAGCCTGACACAAAAAAGCAGACTGATGTTTCACAGTCAAAAAAGTATTTTTTTTTAAATGTACACTTACACTACTATTAAACAAGATATGAGTGGTGGCACTGGGCAAGTGGGCACAGTATACACTGTGAGCCTGACACAAAAAAGCAGACTGATGTTTCACAGTCCAAAAAGTTTTTTTTTTTTTAAATGTACACTTACACTACTATTAAACAAGATATAATTGGTGGCACTGTGCAAGTGGGCACAGTATACGCTGTGAGCCTGACACAAAAAAGCAGACTGATGTTTCACAGTCAAAAAAAGTTTTTTTTTTAAATGTACACTTACACTACTATTAAACAAGATATGAGTGGTGGCACTGGGCAAGTGGGCACAGTATACGCTGTGAGCCTGACACAAAAAAGCAGACTGATGTTTAACAGTCCAAAAAGTTTTTTTTTTTTTTAAATGTACACTTACACTACTATTAAACAAGATATGAGTGGTGGCACTGGGCAAGTGGGCACAGTATACGCTGTGAGCCTGACACAAAAAAGCAGACTGATGTTTCACAGTCCAAAAAGTTTATTTTTTTTCAAATGTACACTTACACTACTATTAAACAAGATATGAGTGGTGGCACTGGGCAAGTGGGCACAGTATACGCTGTGAGCCTGACACAAAAAAGCAGACTGATATTTCACAGTCAAAAAAGTAATTTTTTTTAAATGTACACTTACACTACTATTAAAGAAGATATGAGTGGTGGCACTGGGCAAGTGGGCACAGTATACGCTGCGAGCCTGACACAAAAAAGCAGACTGATGTTTCACAGTCCAAAAAGTTTTTTTTTTTCAAATGTACACTTACACTACTATTAAACAAGATATGAGTGGTGGCACTGGGCAAGTGGGCACAGTATACACTGTGAGCCTGACACAAAAAAGCAGACTGATGTTTCACAGTCAAAAAAGTATTTTTTTTTAAATGTACACTTACACTACTATTAAACAAGATATGAGTGGTGGCACTGGGCAAGTGGGCACAGTATACACTGTGAGCCTGACACAAAAAAGCAGACTGATGTTTCACAGTCCAAAAAGTTTTTTTTTTTTTTAAATGTACACTTACACTACTATTAAACAAGATATAATTGGTGGCACTGTGCAAGTGGGCACAGTATACGCTGTGAGCCTGACACAAAAAAGCAGACTGATGTTTCACAGTCAAAAAAGTTTTTTTTTTTAAATGTACACTTACACTACTATTAAACAAGATATGAGTGGTGGCACTGGACAAGTGGGCACAGTATATGCTGTGAGCCTGACACAAAAAAGCAGACTGATGTTTCACAGTCCAAAAAGTTTTTTGTTTTTTTAAATGTACACTTACACTACTATTAAACAAGATATGAGTGGTGGCACTGGGCAAGTGGGCACAGTATACGCTGTGAGCCTGACACAAAAAAGCAGACTGATGTTTCACAGTCAAAAAAGTATTTTTTTAAAATGTACACTTACACTACTATTAAACAAGATATGAGTGGTGGCACTGGGCAAGTGGGCACAGTATATGCTGTGAGCCTGACACAAAAAAGCAGACTGATGTTTAACAGCCTAAAAAGTTTTTTTTTTTTTTTAAATGTACACTTACACTACTATTAAACAAGATATGAGTGGTGGCACTGGGCAAGTGGGCACAGTATACGCTGTGAGCCTGACACAAAAAAGCAGACTGATGTTTCACAGTTAAAACATTTTTTTTTTTTAAATGTACACTTACACTACTATTAAACAAGATATGAGTGGTGGCACTGGGCAAGTGGGCACAGTATATGCTGTGAGCCTGACACACATGCTGGCAGGCAGGCAACTGCAATTAGATTACACAAGCAGACTGATGTTTTACAGTCAAAAAAGTTTTTTTTTTTAAATTTACACTACTGTTACACCAGATATGAGTGGTGGCACTGGGCAAGTGGGCACAGTATACGCTGTGAGCCTGACACACACGCTGGCAGGCAGGCAACTGCAATTAGATTACACAAGCAGACTGATGTTTCACAGTCAAAAAAGGTTTTTTTTTTAAATTTACACTACTGTTACAACAGATATGAGTGGTGGCACTGGGTAAGTGGGCCTGGCACACACACTGGCAGGCAGGCAACTGCAATTAGATTACACAAGCAGACTGATGTTTCACAGTCAAAAAAGTTTTTTTTTTTAAATGTACACTACTGTTACACCAGATATGAGTGGTGGCACTGGGCAAGTGGGCACAGTATACGCTGTGAGCCTGACACACACGCTGACAGGCAGGCAACTGCAATTAGATTACACAGGAAAAAAAACCAGACTGATGTTCTAGCCCTAAAAAGGGCTTTTTGGGGTGCTGTCCTTACAGCAGAGATCAGATGAGTCCTTCAGGACTGTAGTGGACACTGAATACACTAGCCTAGCTATAGATTTCCCTAATAAATCAGCAGCAGCTACACTGTCCCTCCTCTCACTAAGAATGCAGCTTCCAAATGAATCTAAAATGGATGCTGTCCAGGAGCTGGAAGTGTCTGGGAGGGAGGGTCTGCTGCTGATTGGCTGGAATGTGTCTGCTGACTGTGAGATACAGGGTCAAAGTTTACTCAATGATGACGAATAGGGGGCGGATCGAACATCGCATATGTTTGCCCACCGCTGCGAACACGAACAAGCTATGTTCACCGGGAACATCACTATTGGTGATCTTTTATCATTCCACAATCTCAAGATCATTTGCCTAGCAATTAAAATTATAGTGCTAATTAAATGTTTATTTTGAAAGACTCTTTGAGTAACTAAAACAAAATTTGCGCCATATCAAATTTAATTTTAGTGGGTAGAAATGTATTGAGTCAGTAAGCAATTTGTATCCAGAATTTTGGGACATAAAAAAAGACATGCAATAAATCTGCTCCAGGAAGACTGCATCTAGAGGATGTATTATTCCCCTGAGTACACCATTTAGCCATCTTGCAAGGCGTAATGTAAGATCTATTTAATAAGGTCTTGATAAAGGCTCTATAGCTGAAATGCGTAGATTGCTGAATCTGATTTTTGAAATTTCATTTAACCATTATAAATGGTTGAAAACTGACCAATAAGGATCTACAAGGGAGGAGGGTGTCAAAATTCCAATTGCCCGCATTGACCGCTGGCGAAACATCGCCACATTTTGAATGTGAAGTCTTTGAGCGCTCAAAGAAATTTGGTTGGATACTAAACGCCACACAGGAGAGTAACAGCTCTGTGATTGGTCGATTACAGGTCACGTGGATCGTGACGTTCTTCCAAAGGAACAACGGATAGCAAAACCAAACACAGAACCGTAACGAAAGTATTATTGAAATTACATTTTTATTGCATAAATCCAAATTGTAAGTACTACAATAGTGGTTTAAGTGACATTGTTACAAACTACATATAGTACTGCTGAATCTTTGGAACTATAACATAGGTACTGCCTGGAAATTACCTCTACCTGGAAATGATTAATTTTAGATAAAGCCTGAGTCATAAAAGAAACAGCCACAAACAAACAATAAAATTATATTTGGGATACCTGCCAGTAAATGTTGTTTAAGAGACTCTCGGCTAGATTACGAGTTTTGCATTAGAGGCTATGCAGTGCTAACGAGCAGTTTATGCTCACCGCTCACTTACAGACAGCGCTGGCATTACGAGTTTTTACAAACCAGACAAGAAGTGAGGGTTGAGCAAAATTTTGCTCATTACCGCACTCCAATACCAGCACTGTTTACGTTAGCAGTGAGCTGGTGTAACATGCTCGTGCACGATTTCCCCATAGGAATCAACAGGGAGAGCCGGCTGAAAAAAGGTCTAACTCCTGCAAAAAAACAGCGTAAAACTCCTTAGCGCAGCCCCATTGATTCCTATGGGAAAATACATTTTATGTCTACACCTAACACCCTAACATGAACCCTGAGTCTAAACACCCCTAATCTTACACTTATTAACCCCTAATCTGCCGCCCCCGACATCGCCGACACCTACATTATAATTATTAACCCCTAATCTGCCGCTCCGGACACCGCCTCCACCTACATTATACTTATGTATCCCTAATCTGCTGCCCCCAACATCGCCGAACCCTACATTATATTTATTAAGCCCTACTCTGCCACCCCCAATGTTGCTGCCACCTACCTACACTTATTAACCCCTAATCTGCCGCCCCCAACGTTGCCACCACTATAATAAACATATTAACCCCTAAACCGCCACACTCCCGCCTCGCAAACATTAGTTAAATATTATTAACCCCTAATCTGCCTGCCCTAACATCGCCGCCACCTACCTACATTTATTAACCCCTAGTCTGCTGCCCCCAACGTCGCTGCCATTATACTAAATGTATTAACCTCTAAACCTAAGTCTAACCCTAACCCTAACACTCCCTAATTTAAATAGAATTAAAATAAATCTAAATAAATATTCCTATCATTAACTACATTATTCCTATTTAAAACTAAATACTTACCTATAAAATAAACCCTAAACTAGCTACAATATAACTAATAGTTACATTGTAGCTAGTTTAGGATTTATTTTTATTTTACAGGGAAGTTTGTTTTTATTTTAACTAGGTACAATAGTTATTAAATAATTAACTATTTAATAACTACCTAGCTAAAATAAATACAAAGTTACCTGTAAAATAAAACCTAACTTAAGTTACAAATACACCTAACACTACACTATAATTAAATTATTTCCCGAAATTAAATACAATTAAATACAATTAAATAAAATTATCTAAAGAACAAAAAAACAAAATACTAAATTACAGAAAATAATAAACAAATTACAAGATTTTTAAACTAATTACCCCTAATCTAATCCCCCTAACAAAATCAGCCAATAGAATGTGAGCTCAATCCTATTGGCTGATTGCATCAGCCAATAGGATTTTTCCTACCGTAATTCCGATTGGCTGATAGAATTCTATCAGCCGATCGGAATTGAAGGGACGCCATCTTGGATGACGTCATTTAAAGGAACCTTCATTCAGTCTTAGCCGTCAGATGAAGAGGATGCTCCGCATTGGATGTCTTGAAGATGGACCCGCTCCGCGCCAGATGGATGAATATAGAAGATGCTGTCTGGATGAAGACTTCTGCCTGTCTGGAGGACCACTTCGCCCGGCTTGGAAGAAGACGTCTCCCAGCTTCGTTGAGGACTTTGGCCCGGTTGGATGAAGACTTCTCCCAGTAAGGTGATCTTAAAGGGGTTAGTGTTAGGTTTTTTTAAAGGTCTTTTGGGTGGGTTTTAGAGTTGGATTGGTTGTATGGGTGGTGGATTTCAATGTTGGGGGGGGGGATTTGTAATTTTTTTTACAGGTAAAAGAGCTGATTACTTTGGGGCAATGCCCCGCAATGTAATTTAATGTAGGGTAGGGCTTTTTTTATTTTGTGGGGGCTTTTTTATTTTGTTAGGGGGATTAGATTAGGTGTAATTAGTTTAAAAATCTTGTAATTTGTTTATTATTTTCTGTAATTTAGTGTTTGGGTTTTTTGTACTTTAGATAATTTTATTTAATTGTATTTAATTTTGGAAATTAATTTAATTATAGTGTAGTGTTAGGTGTAATTGTAACTTAGGTTAGGTTTTATTTTACAGGTAACTTTGTATTTATTTTAGCTAGGTAGTTATTTAATAGTTAATAACTATTTAGTAACTATTCTACCTAGTTAAAATAAATACAAACTTGCCTGTAAAATAGAAATAAAACCTAAGATAGATACAATGTAACTATTAGTTATATTGTAGCTATCTTAGGGTTTATTTTATAGGTAAGTATTTAGTTTTAAATTGGAATTATTTAGTTAATGATGGGAATATTTATTTAGATTTATTTAAATTATATTTAAGTTAGGGGGTGTTAGGGTTAGGGTTAGACTTAGATTTAGGGGTTAATAACTTTAATATAGTGGCGGCGACGTTGGGGCGGCAGATTAGAGGTTAATAAATGTATTTAGGTGTCGGCGATGTTAGGGATGGCAGATTAGGGGTTAATAATATTTAACTAATGTTTGCGAGGCGGGAGTGCGGCGGTCTAGGGGTTAATATGTTTATTATAGTGGCGGTGATGTCCGGTTTGGCAGATTAGGGGTTAAAATTGTATTTTAGTGTTTGCAATGCGGGAGGGCCTCGGTTTAGGGGTTAATAAGTAGTTTATGGGTGTTAGTATACTTTTTAGAACTTTAGTTATGAGTTTTATGCTACGGCGTTGTAGTGTAAAACTATTAACTACTGACTTTAAAATACGGTACCAGTCTTGACAGTAGAGGGTGTACCGCTCACTTTTTGTCAGACTCGTAATACCGGCACTATGCAAGTTCCATTGAAAAAAGAGGATACGCAATTTACGTAAGTGGATTTGGGGTATTTCCAAGTCTGGCAATAAAAGTGAGCGGTACACCTGTACCTGCAAGACTCGTAATACCAGCGGGCGTTAAAAAGCAGTGTTAGCACCTCTTAACTCGTAATCGAGCTGATTGTTACTAAAGAATAAGTCTGGCTGTTGTTTTTACAATAAATGTTTAAGAGACAGTGTTGCAAACATCCGCACCCAAATAGGAATTTTGTTAAGAAAACAATTGTACAATTTAAAAAGACTTTTGAGTCAATTCACGGATACCTATGAGATACAATTATTAATACTTGAATGTGGATAATACATTCTAAAATATTTGCATATATCCTTTAAACAGAACACTGTGAAAACATATATGTAAGTAGAATGAATGGTGTATGATGTGTGTTTTTTTAGCAATTGTTGAATTAAATTTCATTTTTTAAGGAGCCATTCTATATAGATACCGGTATCATCAATTTTAGATTGTTCGATCTCTCATATTTTTGATAATGTATATACACTTTAATAAATACTATATATAATTTTAAAACTAAATTCCATTATTTTCAGTTTGTTTTTTCTTTACATCCAAAACTGCATCTTTGCGCTACCTGCATCTTTGCGCTACCTCATATTGTTTTATATCAAGATCTATTTAATAGTCTGATGTGAGATTCCCTAAATGAAATAGCAGAGGTATACTTGGCAACCCTAGAAAAGCTCTTCCCTAAAAAAGTCAAAATTTAGATCCTGATTGAATATCAACACGCCATTTTTGAAAGAGAGCCATTTTTTTTGTCTTTGGCAGCCTGGGATATTAACATTCTATACATCATAGAGATAGAATGTATCCCTGTATGATAACTATTAATAATAGGATCCAAAATCCCCAAGGACCATGGATGATGATCCAATAAATTTACAACTTGTTATTTAATGTCTGACTTGTAAATACGAGATGATTGTTTTTTTGTCTAGCTCAAATTCCAAATGTTTTAACAAGCTTAGTCTGGGAATCTATTAATTGCAGGATAAAGTTAATGCCTTTTAGAGACCAAACTTTAAAACATGAGAATTAAGTCCAGATTTGAATTCCCCTTATTGGAAGGTATTTTGACACACTATTGTAAATATGTGATATTTTACAAACTTTATTCCAAGTTAATAGTATGTTATGGATAGTATATTTTAGTAATCTATCCTTAGGGTATGGAGACTCAAATGTAATAGGGTCCGAAGAGAATACGGGGAAGTCATGGCTTCTTCTTCCGAATAATTTGAAATAAAGTCAATACCTGGAGCCAGTCGAGGTCTATCTTAGTCATACAAGCCAAATTATAATATTTAATGTTTGGAAAAGTGAGCCCTCCATCTCTTTAGAATGGGTGAGCTTAATAAGTGAAATACATGGTTTCCCATTACACCATAGGAATTGTGAATAATTAAAGTTAAACTTATGTATATCTGTGCTATGAAGAAATACAGGAATAGGTTGCAAAAAAAAAGAGTACTTTAGGAAATAGATCCATTTTAATCAGTGCAATTTTAGCTGACAAGGTTAAGGGAAGCTTAAACCAACTTTGAAGATACGAGACATTTCTGCCATAGAGGGGAGAAGTTATGATCATACCATTCATTTGGGTTTTTCAAAATGGTAATACCTAGGTATTTAATTTTCCTTTCTGCATTTGTAAAGGGATTTATCAGTTGACTATCTTTCTTTTTTATGATCCAAAGAATTTCTGACTTTTTAAGATTGATTTTATAGCCGGAAAATTTGCTAAATTCAGCTATAATATCTAATAGACAGGGTATATTTCAATTAGTGTTGCCCAAATAAAAGAGGATATCGTCTGCATATAAGGAAAGAGTAAATCTATTTTTGCCAATCCTGATTCCCTCTAACTTTCCCTTACATAATATTGCTAGGGACTCTAAAGCAATATTGAAAAGTAGCGTCGAAAGAGGGCAACCTTGTCTTGTTCCTTTTTGTAGTGTTATGCTCGATGAGAGGATCTCATTTATACTTAAATAAGAGATTGGGTCTTGATAGATCAGTTTAATATAATTAGTAAAATGGCCATAGAAACTGAACTTGTCTAATGAAGTTAATAGATGGTCCCATGCTATGGAATCAAATGCATTTTCGGCGTCTACAGTAAATAGAGCAAAGTTGTTTTGATTATGGGATTTAATTTGGTGTTGTGATGAGAAATATTCTATTAACAGCATAGCCATCCTAATATTTTTCTGTGAAATTCTACCAGGCATAAAGTCTGTCTGGTCCATATGTATTATTTTTCCTATAATTGTCTTAAAGGGACACTCAAGTCAAAATAAACTTTTATGATTCAGATAGAACAGCAGTTTTAAGACAGTTTCCAATTTACTTCCATTATCAAATTTTTATATACACACTTTCTGGGGAACAAGATTCTACTGAGCATGTGCACAAGCTCACAGGGTATACGTATACTAGTCTGTGATTGGCTGATGTTTGTCACATGATACAGGGGGCCGGAAAATGGGAGAAAATATAAATTTGCCATAAAAAAATATACTGCTTATTTGAAATTCAAAGTAGGTTTTAAATAATTATATTTTTATTATGTGTTTGTTAATTATGCAATTCTACTGCAGTGAGTGGCTCTTTTAGTCTATTAGTGATAATATTGGCTAAAATGTTGTAGTTGGTGTTAAGAAAATAAATTGGTCGATAGGAATCCATCGATTCAGCATCTTTATTTTTCTTGGGTATAAGTACATTATTAGACACACCGCAGCCACCTCTCCGAGCATGTATAGTGTTTGAATACAGCCCTCACAGCATATGTGCGTATGCTGCTGAAAACAGTAAGAAACTTTACTAAAAGCATGTTTACTAATGGAGATATATTGCAAAAATGCTTATATTTCAAATTGAAATGCACCAATGCACTTTTTTTTTTTTTTTTACTTTTCTATGCCTTTAATATTAATATTATTACTATTATTTTTTATTTTTTTTATTATTATTATTGTTTATTTGTAGAGCTCCAACAAATTTCTCAGCACTCATTAATATATATTATATAATTCTTCAGTTAATTCACCTAAAGCACCATTAAATGCATTAGAATAGCATAATTAACAACAGTATAATTAAAAGACAATGCAATTACACCCACTCAATTTCATATAAGCAGTAGATTTTTTTTCTGGCAAATATAATATTTTCTCCCACTTTCCGGCCCCTTGTACCATGTGACAGACATTAGCCAATCACAGACTAGTATACGTATACCCTGTGAGCCTGTGCAAATGCTCAGCAGAAGATTGTTCCCCAGAAAGTGTGAATATAAAAAGACTGTGCAACATTTGATAATGAAAGTAAATTGGAAAGTGTCTTAAAACTGCCTGCTCTTTCTGAATCATAAAAGCACCAAGTTCATTCATGCATTTTTGGAAGTGGTTAAAACACAAACATATGATACTGTAAAGCAAAACAGCAAATAAGTCTAAATGCATTGGAATACTAACAGACACATTGCAGGATATACAGAAAAATCAACATTTTACATTAGCAGACAAGAAATGCATGAAATAGTTGCTGGCACAAGTCGTTTTGGTGAATGTTTAACAATGGCTTTTAATGACATGGTTGTAATAGTGGTAAATAATTGGAACAAAAGACTACATATAAAAGAGGATCACACTTTTAAGCAATCGCATAGCATAGAAATAACATTTATTATAGAGCAAGCTAATAAAGATGCAAGTTTTTATGAAACTGCTGGAATTAATATGTTACAGTAATGCTGAACAAAGACAAAAAAAATTAATAAACCAATTCTCTGCAACAAATGGGAAACGGGAATTCATAATAATAATTCAATATATATATATATATATATATATATATATATATATATATATATATATATATATATATATATATATATATATATAGTAACAATAATAATGATATAGAAATAATTGTAAATTTAAAGAAGCAATATGCCATTCATGTAGAAAAAGGGGGCATACTCCCAGGTTGTAGCTGGGCCATAGAACAAGCCACTGAGCTGTTGTTTGTTCCTGGCAGACTGCTTTTCTTTATAGAAACATACGTCTAGATTTAGAGTTTGGCGTTAGCCGTCAAAAGCAGCGTTAAGGGGTCCTAACTCTGCTTTTTTTTTTTTTTTTTTATTCTTTATTTATTTAGTGAAAAGGACATGTTACAGACACTGTCTCCCAAGATAAAAAGGGTTCAGTGAGATACCTTTACATATGCATTATTATGCGCATAACATTAAAGTTGTGGTAAAAAAAGAAAACAAAATAAGAAAAATAAGAAAAAGAGAAACATTCAATCGGATATATCTGCACATGTCCCCCCACATTTTCTATTATTACTTTTTGGACAACTAGCCAGCTCCTCCCCCCGGGGTGTCAGATTCTCCTCCTAACATCTTTTCTTACAGAATTCCAAAGAGTCACCGGATCATTCAAAATCTAGTCTCCACTCGCCTCTAATCTGGGCTTCTAGAATGTATTCTGAGTTGCGTATAGATGATAATATCTTTACTTGCTGTGGGGTTTCTAGAGTCTGAATATACACTCCCCATTTCTTCATAAAACGGGCAGTACGTTTGGCAATGTCTCCTAAAGTGTCTACTTGCTCATATAAGAGTTGTGTAAGTATTTCATTTTTCAATTGCGTTAGTGTTGGTGCCTCGCTATCTCGCCATTTTCGGAAAATAATTTTCCTGGCTGACAGTATGACATTGTGTACAAATGCCGTTGTGTTTCTATCTAAACTTTGACAGTCTAGTAGTGTGATCATTGGAGACGTGAGTGTGCCAATTGGGATGTTTAAGGTCTTTAACCAGTGGTGCCCCATACCCCAGAATTTGGTCAACTTGGGGCAAGACCAAATCATGTGCATTAAATCTGCCTGAGTCTGCATGCATCTGGGACAGTTCCCTGTGTGTTTGGCTTCCCATTTCCTATAGAGTTTTGGAGTAATGTAGGCTAATTCAAGCATTCTAGTATGTGTCTCTCTGAGATCCATTGATAATGTGGCTTTTCTTACTTGCTCCTGAACCTGTTCCCCAGTTATTTGTGTCCCCAGTATCTCAGTCCATTTTGCGCTGATATATGCTGTCGTGTTTTTGCTATCTGGTGCCTGCAACACTTTGTAGATAGGGGAGATAGACGTTATCCCCTGTGTGTATAAGTGGCAAATTTATTCTACACCCTTAGCTTCTTCAGGGACCTCTGACCTCTTAAGTAACTCAGTGGCATAATGTTTTACCTGCAGGTATGCAAAGTAATGTGTGCGGGGGAGAGTGTAAGTCTCATGTAGATGAGCAAACATGTGAATTGTTTTCCCATCTCTGTAAAGAACTTTAGATATCCTATCCAGTCCTAAGGCCTTCCACTCCCTAAATACCTTTGTAGTCATACCCGGCAGGAAGTCGGGATTTCCCTGTAGGGGAATGTACTTAATGAGTTTGTGTTGGCATTGTAATCTTTTACAAAGCTTTTCCCATGCTTTAAGAGGTTGCTGTAAGAATGGATAGCCAGTCAGCATTGTGTACGCTTTGTCAACAGTCAAGGATGGCAGTTCAGCTAGTGTCCAAGGCTCGACAACCTGCTGCTCTAGTTCAGCTATTACAAAATGAGATTGTCCTGTGATACAATCAAGTACATATTTTGCCTACGCCGCCCAGCAGTATAATTCCACATTGGGGACTGCTAAGCCTCCTGAGTCTACTGTGCTCATCATTCTAGTCGAGTAAATTCTTTGTTTTTTCCCCGCCCATGTGAAAGCTAGAAAGAGGGATCTCCAGAATTTCACATCCGCCTTATGTAGTAGGATTGGTAACATCTGCATTACATACAGTAACTTGGGGAACAACACCATTGCGATGAGACTTATTCTGCCAGAGATAGACAGTGGCAGTTTGGCCCAGTTGGCAACGCCAATCGTAGATAAGGGCTAGCATGATCATGTGATCTACCCGGCATTTCTAGGATTCTGTAACCAGGAACAATTACCACCATGTATTATCCGGTTGCTAATAGTCAAAGACAGAGCCCTTTTGATTTAATGATACCATTGGTTAACAAGACAAGCCCCTTAAATGAAAGGTAATCATTGGCCTGTAAGAAAATACATATTAAAGTAGTTTACACTCACGCTTATCCTTTTCAGTGACGATCGGCAATATTTATTAAGGATCGTATCACTACCCACTAACATGTTCACTTCATTTTATGTAAACCATTACAACATCGATTTACAGTTAATAATCGCATAGTTAATATAAATTTTATTTTTTAATTATATCAACAACTGGGCGTTTTGGAAAGGAAGGATCTGATTGGACAATCTATTAGAAGGAAGGGGATGGATATGGAAACATGAGGTTACTGATCCCTATTTAAAGGGCATACACACACACTTAGAGCACACAAGCCTGAGGAAACGGGGTCTGCCCGAGAAACGCGTTGCTATTGCACTCTTTGTGGGGAGATTTTTATTTCACACACCCAGCTGTAAAATTGTAATACCTTTGGTATTTTTATTGTGTATAATAAAATACTGATTTTTTTACTTTTACATTAGTCTGGTGTTGTTGTGGTAGTCTCCATATCAGTAACCTTAGGGCAGCCGAGCCCCCCTCCCCCTTTGCTCCAGTGCAGCTCCAGCTAAGGAGAAAACAACACTTTGGGAACATTGGATAGAGGCTACACAAGCAGCAAACTCCAGTGCTGACTACATCCGGTACAGATCTGTCACACAGCCAGCTGGTTTGCTGCAAATACCAGCCTGCCTCTGCTGGCACAACAGAGTGCCGCCCTGTTTGTGAGTACCTTTATTCTGTCGCTGTTTGGATTTCTTTGGTTTTATTGACCTATACATGTGGCGCCTCTGTGTTTGTTTTTATCTCATCTCTACAGAGGCAACGAGTTCCGTTGCATTACGCTTGATCGGTGCGTAGTTCATATTATACCAATCAGCTGAGTTTTTGGAAAGTCGTACCCCCAAGTCTTTGAAACTAGTCTCTACTCGTTTAAAGTTGTAAGGAAGGACGGGGATATCATTAGCATGAGAAAGCCATATCAGCTCCATCTTATCGGTGTTAATCTTATACCCTGATATTTGTCCAAACTCTTTTACAATATTTAACAGTAAGGGGATATTAACACTAGGATTTTGTACATATAACACCATGTCGTCCGCGAAGAGAAACAAGTGTAATACTACATTTCCAACCTTGAGACCCTCGGTTTCTTGGCGGATCTTGCTCGCCAGGGGCTCCAAAGCCAGGTCAAAAAGAAAGGGTGACAACGGACATCCCTGTCTTGTGCCTCTACTTAAGGCAAATGGTTTGGAGAGAATACCATTAACAAGTATAGCGGCCTGGGGGTCAGAGTATAGAATATGCAAAGCTCGCGCAAAATTCCCAATTATTCCAAACTGCTCTAGTGTATAGAATAGATGTCCCCAAAGCACTTTATCGAAAGCTTTCTCCGCATCTACAAGGAGGACGCAAGCCTCTTCTGATTGTGCCACTCGGGCCTTCCCAGCTTTTTCCCAGTAATGTGTCAATAGGAATTGCAACGTATGTACGTTTACCACCGACAACCTGCCCTTTACAAACCCAGTTTGACTGGGATGAACTAGTTCTGGTAATACCCCTGCCAACCTATCAGCTAGGATCTTTGTGAATAATTTGTAGTCCGAGTTCATGAGCGAGATCGGACGATATGACTCGGGGGCTAAAGGGTCTCTATCAGGCTTATGGAGAAGGGTTATGTTCGCCTCTGTGAACCTTCTAGATATTTCTACTTTTCCACACAATATATCATTGTACATGGAGGTCAGTGGGTTTGCTATCTCTTGCTGAAGAATTTTGTAGAATGGTAGTGAAATATTTTCCCAAAACCTATCTCTGTCTTGAGGATCTGTCTCTCGCGAGGCATATAAGTGCGAATAATAAAAGCTGAATGCTGCCTGTATACGTGGTGTGTCTGTGTGCACAGCCCCTTCACTCTTAATAGCTGAGATGATGTTGTACCCTCTTGTCAGCTTTGTTAATATAGCTAGCATACGGCCAGTCTTGTTACCATGGTGATAAAATCTAACGCGCGTTTTTGTCAAGTCTCTAGCTGCACTTTGATTAACACAGGTATCTCTAAGCGTTTTGGCGTCTTTATATTTTTTCCTGTTGGTATATGTGGGGTACCGTAGGTATCTATTCCTCGCATTCAACATCTGTCTAAGCAGCAGATTCTCCCTGGCTTGTTTCTGCTTCCTAAATTTAATGACATATGAGATTGTGACCCCTCTCAGAACTGCTTTAGCAGCTTCCCAAAACAGAATAGAGTCTCTCCTATGCTCCTGATTGATTGAGGTGTAGGCTTACCATTCTCCTATTAAGGAGTTTTTAAAATTGTCATCATGTAATAGATATCTGGGAAATGACCACCTAGCGCCTCTCTCCCTTGAGTGTCTTTCCTTAATTTTCAGTGTGATTGGGGCGTGATCCAAAATTATTGGCTCGTCAATTCCTACGTCTCCGATCCCAGAGATCAAGGACCCAGAAACCAGGAAATAGTCTATGTGTGAGAACGTGTCTTTTGCAGGGGTGACACATGTGTAATTCCTGGCCTCCGGGTTCCTATCCCTCCAGATGTCAGAGAGAAGGAGCGCATTGCAAAATTTACAAAATATAGTTGTGTCTATCTTCGAGTATTTAGCTGTGGCAGAGGTTAGAGGTGTCCTATTTGGGTTGAGGTATCTATCTGCAGGTGTTTGTGGGGTCAGGTTATAATCTCCTCCCAGTATTATTGGAACGTCAGCCATCTGTAGGAGGCAAGTTCTAAGAGTATTCCAAAATTCTTTTTTTTGCGTATGGGGTCCATAAACACCCCCTATCAGTAATGGTGATCCATTTAGTAAAAGTTTGAGCAGTACATATCTTCCCTGTGGGTCTATTACTCTCTGGGTGATTGTGTAGTTTAGGTTC